>NW_027611983.1:0-215329 GCF_964261635.1 Lissotriton helveticus
AGAGAGAGATACAGTGCTAAAATCCATAAATATCAGTTGGCACAGTATGAAGGAGGGGATAGAATTGGTAAAGTATTAGCATATAAAGTACCTGACAAAAAAGCTAGAACAATGATCAAAACAATCAAAGGTTTAGATTTACGCAATTACAATCAATCAGACATGATTTTAGATCAATTTGCAAAATATCAGAATCTTTATACTCTGGAAATAACCCCCGCGAAAGATAGAATTTCCCAATACCTTAATAAATACATGCCTACCCAACGAGATAATGAAGCTCTAAAACTTCTTAATAATAAAATAACAGCTGCAGAAATAAAAACTGCTATTTTAGCCCTACCTTCGGGAAAGGCAGCCGGAGAGGATTGCCTACCTATTGAACTTTATAAAATATGCTCCCAAGAACTACTACCGCTTTTAGAGTTAGTAATAGAAACTATTGGGAAACAGAAAAGGCTCCCACATCATGGAAAACAGCTAAGATAGTTTTTTTTCTTAAAAAAAATAAGAGCTCCTGATGAATGTGGCTCATATCGGCCAATTTCGCTGATCAATGACGCAAACATTTTTGCAAAAATTTTGTCAAATCGTTTGACACCTATAATGCCGGAACTTGTCAATATGCAACAACATGGGTTTGTGATGGGGAGAGATACCACCGCACACATTAATACAGCCATCACAGCGTTCGATGTCGCTTCGACTACTCTCACCCCACTCGGCATGGTTATGTTAGATGCGGAAAAAGCATTTGACCAAGTGGGGTGGAAGTACTTGTGGGCGGTGTTGAAGACTCATGGTATTCATGGGCAATATCTTGGATGGGTTCGCTCATTGTATGACCATCCAACGGCTAAGATTAGCTATTTAGGAACAGAGTCAGCGAACTTTATGATAGAGAGGGGAACAAGGCAGGGCTGCCCTCTGTCACCCCTGCTCTTTGCCCTCTCTCTGGAGCCTTTTTTAAATTCTTTGGAAGCACAAGATAATATTATCCCAGTGGAACATGGAGGGAAAAGCTTAAAAATAACCGCTTTTGCGGATGATATAGCGGTATTTACCACAGACCTAATAAAAGCAATTCCTGAGATAATTAAAGAAGCTACTAATTTTGGAGCAGTGTCAGGTTATAAATTGAACATTAATAAAACTCAAGTTATTGCCAACTACAAACCGACAGAACCAATTGTGGGCCTATGCCCAAATGCAATATATCTAGGAATTAAGATAGCTGCTGATGTGGATAAGGTAATAACATTGAACTATGAACCAATGTTGAAAGGTATAACTATTATCTTAAAAAACTGGCACAAGATACCACTCAGCTTGGTGGGGCGTATTAATCTAATAAAAATGAAAATTGTGCCCAAATTTTTATATTTGTTCAGATCTATTCCTAGGCAACTCAATAATCTTTTTTTTAGGAAACTGGATGGTATCTGTAGCAGCTTTATATGGGGCTATAAAATAGCCCGTAGGTCAATTGAACTTTTGAAGCTACCTATCGAAAAGGGGGGATTAACTTTTCCTGACTTTAAGTTATATTTTTTGGCGACTTTTTTTAGCCGTATACGCAGTCTCCTAAAAAATGGAAGCTCATTTTTCTTCCATCAATTTATGTTGGGACCCGAGAGCAATCAATTTCTATTCCGAGCTCATGATCCAAATTACTTTAGAAGAGTAAAATTTAAGACCGCTAGACATATTAAGAAAATCTGGGATAAAATTATGACTATGGACAAGATCCCTTTTTATAATGCTGAACTACAACTATGGGGAATCCTGATATTTTCACGGATGGAGCTGGGACCCAATGGGCTGGACATGGTATTAACACATTGGGGGATCTTTATGAATCAAATGGTTTTCTAAGCTTTGCTACTCTGAAACATTTATATAAAATAAGTGATGGGATGTACTTCAAATATATTCAGATCCGGGCTTTTCTAGTACGAAAAATGAAAATTGAAGAAGTAGCCTGCCCAGATACTTTAAAATGTTTGTATTCAGATAAAACAAAGTCACGCATTAGTCAAAGCTACAGTTACTTAACTGCAGGCAAGACAGGTGACTGTAGGAAAATAGCAACCAAATGGTCGAATAGATTAGGCATAAATATCAGCCCAAACCAGATCTCTGCCTCACTTAGACAAATTAACCAGGTAGTCCAATCCTCCAATTTAAGGCTCCAGCTATATAGAACTATTAGTCAGTTATATTACACTCCTCAAAGAATCACTAACTGGTCATTAGGAAACCAAACAAATGAGCGAACTAAATGTCCGAAATGTAATTTGGAAGCAGCTGGCATTGAACATATGCTATTTACATGTCCGATGTTATCTTCATTTTGGAAGGGAATAATCAATGCCCTAATTAGTAAGGAAATTGCAACTCCGCCACTCTCTGCGCACTTGGTTCTACTAGATATTCAAGATGTCCATTGCCATCATAAAGATTTGGTTGATCTGAGGCCAAAGTATCTATACGCTCATCTGCCCTGGGTATTGGATGGGCATCAGTCCTAGTGACTACATTGAGACCCCTGTAGTCTACACAAAACCTCATCTCTCTCTTACCACCCTGGGTGTGAGGTTTGAGCACTAAGACTACTGTACTAGCCCAAGGACTATCTGAGGGTTCAGTGACTCCCAATTCCAACATCTTTTGGACTTCAGGCCTCATACAGTCCCTGACATGGTCAGGTTGCCTGTAAATATATTTTTTAATAGGTAGACCGTCCCCAGTGTCCACTCATGAGTGCACCAGGTGGTCTGACTTGGAGTAAGAGAAAACATATGTCTGAACTGACTGAGCACCTGTCTGCAGTCAGCTTGCTGCTGGGCAGTGAGGCTGCCTGCCAAGGTTACACCATCAACTGACCCATCGTCAGGGTTCTGTGAGATCAGGTCAGGGAGTGGATCACTCTCTTCTTCCTGTCCCTCATCAGTAGCCATGAGCAAGCCCATGTCTGCCCTGCCAACATATGGTTTCAGTCTGTTGACATGGAGTACCCAATGGGGACCCCAAGGTCTACCAAATAGGTAACCTCTCCCTTCTGTTCAACAATTGTATGGGGGCCACTCCACTTGTCCTTGAGGGCTGCTGGAGCCACAGGCACAACACTCATACTTTCTGTCCTGGCTGGTAAACAGTCAGCACAGCCTTTTTTTCATGCCAGGCCTTTTGCAATTTGTGGCTAGCCTCAAGGTTTTTGGTAGCCTTCTTCCTATACTCTCCCATCCTGGAGCGGAGACCAAGTACATAGTCCACTATGTCCTGTTTAGGAGGTTTGAGAGGTAACTCCCATCCCTCCTTCACCAGACACAATGGGCCCCTAACCGGATGCCCAAACAGAAGTTCAAAAGGGCTGTAACCAACCCCCTTCCGAGGGATCTCCCTGTAGGCAAATAGAAGGCAGGGCAAAAGTATGTCCCATCTGTGCCTAAGCTTTTCTGTGAGACTTTAATCATGCCCTTCAGCGTTTTGTTGACTCTTTCAACCAGACCATTGCATTGTGGGTGATAGGATGTGGTGAATTTGTAATTCACTCCATACTCCATCCACATAGCAGTCAATATAACTAGACATAAAGTTTGCACCTCTTTCTGATACTACCTTCTTAGGGAAACCCACTCTGGAAAATACTCCAAGGAGGGCCCTTGCCACCACAGGAGCTGTGGTCGTCCTATGTGGGATTGCTTCTGGGTACCTAGTCCACCACCACCAGGATAAATCTGTGCTCAGAGGCTGTCTGAGGATTCATGGGACCAACTATATCGACCCCAACCCTCTCAAAGGGAACCCCCACCACTGGTAGTGGTATTAGTGGGGTCTTTGCGGTACCACCTTGTGGTACATGAATAAATTACCGGTACTATTTTTCTATGCATTAAATGAAAAGGATAGCTCAATAAATAAGAGGCAGAGTCCGTGGTATCATACGGGCTTTAATTAAGTGGCTCGAGCCAATGGATATCGGGTTCCATCACCTACTAAGGTTCCGGAAGGGACATTCTCGACCTCGATCTCAACATTTCATTAACATCATACAGTATATATAGTAGAACCATATAGTTGCATTGAATACAGTAGGCGTAACGAGTGACAAACGAAAGATAAGAACAAATGGGCGTGAAAAGAAGGCGTGCACAGGGCGTGCACGGAGGTGTGTGATGTAGACGTCACAGAAGTGTCATAAGTGGGTGGACACATGGAGGGGGCTACATGGGCAGCTGGAACCTTTAACCTACTGGTGCGTGCAAAACGAGTCATGACGTGTAACTGGGGAGAGCTGGGGGGCGCTGACTCCTAGCACTAGTAGAGGAGACTAAAGTCTGGGATGTCAGAACGACTTGTACCTATAGCATATCTGATATCTTGTGTTTAGAGTACATGTTGCTTGATTCTAAAAGTCATCAGGGCAAAGGCTGCTTGTCACTAAAAGCTAGTGTGTGCATATATTTCTTCATGTATTGCGTGAGCTATGGATCTTCTATGGATACTAATTCAGTAAATTACTTGCATGGAGACAGAAAGACTAGACTGTAGATGGATATGTTTATGCTGTTCGTTAGCTAGGAATGTGAAGCCGGGGAGCTGAACTGATAACTGTAGGCATAACATATTCTTGGCAGGCAGGCCAGGCCGAGCCGGGCACCGCGCTGCTTGGCAGGAAGTAAGGGAAGGGTCAGGGATGCGGGCGGGGCTGCATCTCTAGAAGCAGTTTCAGGAGACTTGAGGCCTGAATCTGGTGTCCGGGCCCTGTGGGGCCTTAGAACGGGTGCATCTCGATGATTTAACGTGCACCATGTAAATACGTTGGCAACATAGGCCTAAAAGCCTAATTCACGTTGCTTTCACGGAGGACTGGATAGCTGACATATATTAACGTTGGACGCAACTGCAAATGCTTCTTTATATTCGGCCATGAAGGGAAAATGCATAGAAATCATGCACATATATATTACATGTTGGGGAACACGTAGGGACACATAACAGGGCAAAATTCAATTTTCCTCATTCCCTCCTTGTTCCCTACGTTCCCTCCAGGAAACATCAATATTCATGAGACCATCTATCTGTTCATACAGCATCATTTGCTCGTCTTTTTTCATTTGGGAATGGGATCGTGGACGTGGAATACAAGATGTAGCGCACAAGCCGCAAATCGCTGGGCCACATTGTAAACAGAGACAACAACTGAATATGATCATTACTACTACTCCCAGGAATGACAGTACTTTCCATCCCCATGCAGAAATTACACTCCAGAGCCAGCTGGACCAAGTCCAGGTGCCTGGATTCTGGTGTAGCTGATGAGCTATTTTATGAAGTCTAGTTATCGCTGAATACACAGACGGTGCGTTATTAGGAATGAAAACGCAACAACTAGATCCGATGACTCTACAAGCTCCGCCCCTATCGGCCAGGATGACGTCAAGAACAAGGCGGTTCTGAAGAACAACAAATCTCATAGCAGACTGCTCTTCTGTTAAGTTACCTAGGGCGGAAGTAGTCTCATTCACTACTGCTTCAAGGGTTCTGGTCAACCTGCGTATTAATTTACTATTCTGGACAGGACCTATGAAGAAAAAGAAACCTTTATTGAAATCCGTATACTGTTCCAATGCAGTTTCAGTCTGATCGACAATTGGGGACTCGATCTCCCTTCGATGTCTAACGTGTACTAGATGGGTATTTCGGTGATAATCGGATGGGGCTAGAAAAACTGGTGGCAGTAGGAATGCAATGTAACATGTTCCATCCCAATCTAGGGGCAAACGTACATAAGCGGTCTGACCACATATAAAATAGGAATGACGTGAGGCTTTGAAAGTAGACTTCCCACTGTCACTGTACTCGACCACTGTGTCCTAGATGTACTGAACCATTCTTTCTAACACATAATTCGCCTTTCACTGGTAGAACTGTTATAGAAGGCAAGTCTGAATTGGTCTCGGACTGAACATTCAAAACCATGAGGTTAGAGGAAAAATTGCCTAGATCATATACTTCATTTTCTAGATCTATCCCTGTCCTATGGGGAAGACCGTCCTTGTCTGGGAAACAGGTTTCATTCATAACCGTATTCAGAAGGGAAACTGTGGACTTGTCGTCTAAAGATGACGCCAGTGTAAACCATGCTCCACACGAACCATTGTGTGAAAACGGATAGGGAAAGAGTGGCAGAACTCCCTTCACTGTCTGGAAAGGGGGGAGTCGACCACATACCCAGCAATTAGTGGCATTGCTGGTCTGGTGCGAATAGTGTAACATACGAATAAAAGTATTGTTGCGCATTGCAAGTCGATAGGACAACTCGTGAGGGGGTAGTTCACTAAATGTGTGCTCTACAGTATCATTAGAGGAAAGGTGTGAATGCGAACCAAGAGGAGGAAAAAATACATGTAGCATATAACTTATACATGTGATCGTAAGACTCAGAATAAACATAAACAATAAGGTAACAATGCATCTGCTTCGGAGACTTTTACAATATTTCGTTTTCTTGAAGTTTCGTCTATCTCTCTCACTATGTGGGTCTATCTCATACATGTCAGAAATCTGTCTAACCGCTTCACCCGAGGGGGACTTAAACAATTAAACGCTGTCTGACTTACTAGACCTTAATTTAATTTTATACTCCTGCTGCGGAGTTTTCTCTAACAGGGGAAGTTTAGAGTCAGTATCGGGGCAGTCCTTGAAAAAAGTCTTTGGACACAGTCCATGGAAACGCTTGATATGACTGGGATGGAGCCAGCCTTTTCTTCCTTCTAGCTTTACGGCGGTCCTTGTGGTCATCAGAACGAGTTTTGGCTCCTTCCAGCGGGGCTCCAGAGGGCTTGAACGATCAAAATTTCTAACCAGAACAAGATCACCGGGAACGACCTCGTGCGGTTTCACCTGGGTGTTGTCCGGAAAGGCAGCCGCGACCTGTGAACGACAAGAGAGTAGTGCAGACATCAAGGAAGCTAGGTAATCTGTCAGCATGTTACTGTCAACATCGGTGATTTTACGAGGCATAGGTGTACCCCACATGTTTGGGGGACGACCGAAAACTACTTCATAGGGTGACAAACCAGATCTGGAGTGAGCGACCATTCGCATATAGAAGAGGGCAACCGGCAGGGCTACCATCCAATCTACACCTTTTTCTGCACAGACCTTCGCTATTCGTATTTTCAGAGTTTGATTGTGTCGCTCGACGAGGCCAGCTGCCTCGGGGTGCCGTACGCAGTGGAATTTCCACTGGTACCCTAACAGAAGTGATACCTGTTTCATGAGTTCGGACGAGAATGGCTGTCCATTATCTGAATACACGACCCGGGGGAAACCATAGCGAGGGAAAAACTCACGAACCAACTGCTTGGCAGTGGTCGCGGCAGTATAATCTGGGACTGGATATGCTTCTGTCCATCTGGACAAAGCGCATACAACTACGAGGACATACTTGAATCCTCGACATCGATCCATCTGGATATAATCCATCTGGAGGACTTCAAAAGGGTGGTCAGGAGGATGAAATCCACCTTGTTCCACGGGAACACCTTTACCTGGATTAAACTGACAACAGATCATGCAGGTACGCACTTTCTGCTTCGCTGCTGCTCGTAAATGCTTGTTAAACCAGAGGTTCTGGATGCTGTCCAACATGGCTTTTTCTCCTAAGTGTGCTGGACTATGTGCTGTATTAATAATGACTTGAACCATAGAGTCGGGGAGAGACCATGTGGCTTTTCCCTTCGTCAACCATCCCTGATCTGTTTGGACCCCCCCTTGTTCAGACCATTTCTTGATTTCGTCTGGAGTAGCATGTGTCTGTATGTCTAGTACATCTTGTGTAGGATCCTGAACTGTCATGCAAGTCGTCAGGATTGAAACGTCTGTCTTTGTCGTGTCAGCTGGAATGTCTGGAGTCTGAGCTGTAAGCTTGGCTTTTCGATCTGCCAGGTCGTTACCCTGGGAAATGGCATCAGTGACTCTTGTATGTGCCTTGCACTTCATAATGGCAATAGCTGTCGGTAAATGTATTGCTTCTAACAGAGCTTGAATGAGGGGGCCATGCTGAATCTTGGCTCCATGAGAGGTCATAAAGCCTCTTTCTTGCCAGAGGACTCCAAAGTCGTGAACGACTCCGAATGCATAACGTGAATCTGTATATATGTTTACTTTCAGGTTCTTGGCTCGTATGCAGGCTTGGGTCAGATCGATGAGCTCTGCTGCCTGGGCAGACAGGGTGTCAATACGATGTGTTTCTATAACTTCAGTTTCAGTAGTCACTGCATATGCGGCCACTAACTCTCCTGTACTTGTTCTCATACATGAACCATCCACATAAAGTGTCAGGTCCGGGTCAGGTAATGCAATGTCCGTCAAGTCTTGTCTTGGCTTCGTCATGGTGTTAATAACTTCCACACAGTCATGTGTTGTAGGGTTTGGGGTAATCGAAGGTAACAGTGTAGCAGGATTTAATATGGAGTGTGGAACCTGTACTGTCAGGGAGTGTCCTAACACTATGGAATCACTTTGTCTGATAGCTAAAGCTGTGGCGGCAACTGATTTGAGGCACGCAGGCAGAGCCTGGGCTACTGGATCTAATGTGCTAGAAAAATAAGCACAAGGCTTGTGTTGTCCTGCTTGATCTTGTGTGAGAACAGACAATGCTGTACCATCACGTTCAGTGACAAAAAGTGTAAAAGGTTTGCTGTAGTTTGGTGTCGCTAAAACAGGTGCTTGACATAAAGCTTTCTTTAATTCATTGAAAACAAGTGTATGTTCCTGGGTCCAAGGGAGGACAGTCGATGTCGCTGCCTCCTGTGTTGTCAACTGTATCAGTGGCTTGGCTAGATATGCATACTGAGGGAAACATTGTCTACAGTAAGAAGTGAGGCCGATAAAAGCTCGTACCTCCTTCTGTGTCTTGGGCTGTGGAAGATGTGCAATTAACTGGATACGGTCTGGTGTCAACTGTCTACCCCTCTTGGACAGCAAGTGTCCAAGGTATACCACTTGCTGGATACAGAATTGCAGTTTCGAAGGGGATACCTTGTGCCCCATTTCTGCCAGAAAATACAAGACTGTCAGTGACGCACGTTCGCAGTCACGCTCTGTACGGGCTGTAATTAATAGGTCATCAACATACTGGAGCAGGGCAGTGTCAGTTGGCATGTGAATACTATCTAGTTGACGTTTCAGTGCTTGACTGTAAATACTAGGACTTTCTGTGAACCCTTGAGGTGCACGTGTAAATGTATAGCTTCTTCCATTTAAACAGAATCCGAAAAGGAACTTGGCTGTCTGGATGGATGGGTACACTAAAGAAGGCGTTCTTGAGATCAATAACAGTAAAGAACGCTGCTTCGGAATCAATGGCAGTCAATAGGGAAGAGATATCTGGAACCACTGGGTACTGGGGTATAATACATTTATTAAGTTCTCGAAGGTCAATTACTAGTCGATAAACTGGAGGTGCATTTGGGTCAGTACGTTTAAGGATCGGAATGATAGGAGAGTTACATACATTGGAGTCAGTTTCTACAACCACTCCTTGAGCAATGAGCTCGTCAATGATTTTTGATAAGGCTGCTACAGCCTCAGGTTGCAGCTTGTAGTGTCAGATTCGTGGTAGTACAACTCCTTGTTTCAGAGTGACACGATATGGTGTAAAGTGCATACAACCTACATCAGTTGCACCTTGCGCCCATAAATGCTGTGGTACATTCAGTAATCTTGGATCAAAATCTCTTGACACATAATGTCCTTTAAAATCACGTAAAAACAATCTCACTCCTTCCGGAGAACAACAAATCACGGCACCTAGTTCTTTCAATGTTTTAATACCAAGTAAGTTTTCTGGACATGACTTCGTAAGTAACAAGTCTGTAGTTCGGGACAATGGAACAACTTCTAGGGAAACTGGTTTCGATATTTCATTTACAATAGGCTTTCCTGAAAATCCCAGGGAAACATTTCTTGAGCCTGAGAGAGGAGCCCCTGGAACCTCGTCATGACTGATGGTAGTCCTACTTGCCCCTGTATCAATCAGAAATGTTCTGTCTTTCCCTAATACTTGGCTGTGTACATAGGGACCTTCTTGATCTACAGGAACCTCGATGAGAGGCAAGCCAACCTCTCTCTCTAGGCTGTTTCATGAATACTGCTGATATTCTGGATAATCTGACTGTGCGTACTGGTACATCTGCTGTGTAACGTGTTGTGTGGCAGCTATAGGCTGCGGTACTGTTACTGTCTGTTGTGCGTTCTGCGGTGGTTGCGTGTTTTGCGGAACATGTTCCTGTCTAGGAGGACGCGGTCTCTCTTTCGTCTTACCAGTAGCTATGTTGTGTTTCAGAACGGCACATTCGTTTATATAGTGACCTGGCTGTTTACAGTAATTGCATGTCCCTTTAACGGGAGCTGCAGAATGACTGGTCTGAGTCGTACCCCTCTTCTGACTATCCACTGGAACAGACTGTGCAACTAGTACTTTCATTAGCGTGTCTTTCATACGTCTCCTTTCGTGTTCTTGCTCTTCTCTGATCCGGTTCTGGTGGTACTGTAACATTTGTAACATTTGGGACGGGGTATTAGCTTGCCAGGTACTCTCAACTTTCAGTACTCGATTTTTAACTTGTGGTAAAGAATTCTCTACTAATTTGGTAACAAAAAGATGTGGATACGACTCACTACTTGTTTTCAAGCCGCTATTAATAATGAAACATTTCTCAAATCTAGAATAAAAGTCACTAGTGTCTTCGTCTTGTTTCTGTTTACAGGCTGAGATGGCATCCCAGTCTTCCTTTTTCGTGGTTAGTAATCTTGGCAAGACTTGTATTAACAATTCGGGCAATGCTTTGGCTTTTTCCCCGAGACCAGTACCAGGGACTCGTGTGTTATCTTCGTTCTCTAATTCTGCCCAGTCAATCTTTTTCTCTCCCACCTCCCATTCTTTTTCTTTAAGTTTTTCATATATGCCCGCAGGCAACAGGACCTTTAACATTTTAATGATATCGGGATACGTGTATTCTCCCATGCGGAGCATGTCTTTTAATTCACGATGGAACCCTGCTGGATCTTTATCGTGACAGGGCACTAACTTTTTCATTTCCAGTAGTTCTATTTTCGTTAAAGGAGTGTAAACAAATACTCGTTCGAGCGTACCTCCCGTTCCCTTAACAGGATGGACTTCTCGCAAAAGATTCTGTCTGTCTATGTAAAATGTCTTCCTTTCTGGGGGTGGAACAGGAACAAAATGTGGAGTCAGGAACGTTCTGTATTTGTGACGTCGTTCTAAAATGACATTAATCAAATCGGTACCTAGACCTTTCCATCGGTTTAGGAGTTACTCGTCCAATACATTATATAGGGGACCTGGATCAGAATGCTGACTTTCGTACAGTGTAATGAGGTGTTGGATCATGTACATACCCACCAGTCGCTGTTCGTCTGGGGAAAGTTTCAGAAACGTTTGGGCCACTACTTCGTCTGAAAATGTGCTAGAATTACTAGTCCATTGAACTGCTGATCGGGCTAGTTCCTGTTCATGCATGGTACTAAGCTCACTGTAACTTATTCGTTGTTTCAAAACTCTATCGGTAGCTTGAAATAAATGCTCAAGAGAACATTGTTCTGGTACGGGAGGAAGAAAAGTTTTCTTACATTCTTGGCGTGTGTGTCTGTCAAAAGGTCTCGTCCTACCTACGTACGCTATTCTGTCTGGGTTCTCTATGTCTACATCTTCGTCTGAAGTGTCATTCTCTTTCTCGGGTTCTCTAGTCGCTTTCTCCCTTTCGTGTATGCCTAGAATTTCTTTACGAATCTTTCTATACATGGTTTCTATACAATTTTGTTTACTGTGTTTTCCTTCTGCTATGTTGTCACTCCATCTTGTCAGGACCTTCATCTCATCTTTGTTTTTACCAGGCTGATCTTGTTCTCTTATTAAACAATTTATCAAAAACTGCAAGATCATATTTTGAGTCTCGACCTTCCTGTGTGCCATAGCCTCGTGAATACTTTCTGGTCTTTCCCCTGTTCGGATGAAATGATATATTCTGTCTAGATGTTCCCCCATTTCTGGTATGATAGTTAAATAGCTTGCAACTCGTCGCAGACGCACGGAATATAATATCATGTGATCTTCGCCTGGTACTGGATCATATCTACAATCAGTAAGGTACTTTTTGAGGGCTGCGTAAGTAGCCACTTTTGGCGTGCGCTGTAATGCTATGTCTCTTAGCGTCATTCGTTTCGTTTGAGGCGGGGTGATAGGGATACCTCCCCCTGCTCCTCCTGAACTAGAATCGTCAATTAATACGGGGTGTGCCGTTGCTGGTAAAGTGACTGGTAAAGTAGGCAAGCGTAATGTGGGTTGGTCCTGGGGTACTGGCGGATTAAACGGATTCCCGGGACCAACGGCTGGAGGAACAGTAATTACGTTATTAACAGGAATATGAGGTTGAGCAGGCGTGGTAGGATTCGGATTTGCATATTCTGGGACAGTGTCGTCTAAATAGGAAGAAAGGAAAATTTCAGCTGCGGTCGGTTTATGACGTAGCTTAGTCGGGACCAATGGTGGCGGTAAATTACAGGGTGCTTCCGGGGTCGCCTTAGGCAGGCCCTCGGCGAGAAGGGGATACATGCCTTTAATAAGGGCATTTCTTTGTCTGTCTGACTGTTCTGCTCTAACTCGTTCACCTTCTTCTAGTAATTCCCTTTCTTGGGCTTTTTCTGATGATTCCCTACTTAGTTCTGCTTTCCTGAATTCTTTTTCTGTTCTTTTATGCGATTCTTTACGCCACAATTCTATGGCATCTTTCTGGGACTGTCTGGCTTTCTTTTTCCATAATGCTTCCTCTACTCTCATGATGCACTCGGCATCCCAAGTTCCTGAAACAGGCCATCTATATTTCTCTTCTAGATGCTTGGTATAATCTACCCATAAGTCTAAGTACAGTATGGCATCTAAGCCATGTTTATGATACATGAAATGTCCAGGACTGTCCCTAGGTGGGACAGGAACTGATTCTTCGAGTATCCCTTTTCTGGTTCCTATCTGACGTAACTTTGAAAACAAAGGCATATTTGAACGTACTTGAACGTGAACACGATACACAGTAATGAATAGCAAAACAAATCATTCATACCACGACATCAAAACACATTAAAAACAGTTCGAACAGATACTACCTAGTAACATTGAAAACATAATACATCGAAAACATAATACTGGAAATCTCGAGAGACTATACTAGAAAACAGAATTTACTGGATGCACTGCTAAAACAGTACAGAACATACCGGTCTCATAAAGAGACACGTCATACCGTATCCACCTAGGTGAACACGTCGGACCGGATCTGTGTACCCAAACCCGTCTGGACCGGGCACAAATTAATGAACCCGTCTAGATGCGTTCCCAGCAATGGTACTCACCGGGAAGCAAAACTGAAGGCCTCGGAAACTCGACTGGACTGGACTGCTACGACGTCTAGTTACTGCTACGCACTACGCATGCGCTTCGGGCTTCGGAAACAGGTGGGCCTCAGGATACCTCAGACCTTGCTCTCTTGGCTTGGGCTCTGGTCGGGACTCGCCGCATTCCTCACCGCCTCGTCTGGATGCCGGACCGCAGTCTCCGTCTCCTCCGTGGGCCTGAGGGAGTTTAAGCAGGAAAACCTGCGAGTGCACAGTAGGGGTCCGTCACGGCTGTAGAAGGGGTCAGGGGGCCTGCGTTACATCGCCGGCGCGTGGGGAAGGGGCTAGTTCCTGTTCGGGCGCCATTATGTGGTACATAAATAAATTACCGGTACTATTTTTCTATGCATTAAATGAAAAGGATAGCTCAATAAATAAGAGGCAGAGTCCGTGGTATCTGAGTCATACGGGCTTTAATTAAGTGGCTCGAGCCAATGGATATCGGGTTCCATCACCTACTAAGGTTCCGGAAGGGACATTCTCGACCTCGATCTCAACATTTCATTAACATCATACAGTATATATAGTAGAACCATATAGTTGCATTGAATACAGTAGGCGTAACGAGTGACAAACGAAAGATAAGAACATATGGGCGTGAAAAGAAGGCGTGCACAGGGCGTGCACGGAGGTGTGTGATGTAGACGTCACAGAAGTGTCATAAGTGGGTGGACACATGGAGGGGGCTACATGGGCAGCTGGAACCTTTAACCTACTGGTGCGCACAAAACGAGTCATGACGTGTAACTGGGGAGAGCTGGGGGGCGCTGACTCCTAGCACTAGTAGAGGAGACTAAAGTCTGGGATGTCAGAACGACTTGTACCTATAGCATATCTGATATCTTGTGTTTAGAGTACATGTTGCTTGATTCTAAAAGTCATCAGGGCAAAGGCTGCTTGTCACTAAAAGCTAGTGTGTGCATATATTTCTTCATGTATTGCGTGAGCTATGGATCTTCTATGGATACTAATTCAGTAAATTACTTGCATGGAGACAGAAAGACTAGACTGTAGATGGATATGTTTATGCTGTTCGTTAGCTAGGAATGTGAAGCCGGGGAGCTGAACTGATAACTGTAGGCATAACATATTCTTGGCAGGCAGGCCAGGCCGAGCCGGGCACCGCGCTGCTTGGCAGGAAGTAAGGGAAGGGTCAGGGATGCGGGCGGGGCTGCATCTCTAGAAGCAGTTTCAGGAGACTTGAGGCCTGAACCTGGTGTCCGGGCCCTGTGGGGCCTTAGAACGGGTGCATCTCGATGATTTAACGTGCACCATGTAAATACGTTGGCAACATAGGCCTAAAAGCCTAATTCACGTTGCTTTCACGGAGGACTGGATAACTGACATATATTAACGTTGGACGCAACTGCAAATGCGTCTTTATATTCGGCCATGAAGGGAAAATGCATATAAATCATGCACATATATATTACATGTTGGGGAACACGTAGGGACACATAACAGGGCAAAATTGAATTTTCCTCAACCTGCCTTACCATTGGCTTGGTAGGTGATATAGGAGCGACAAAACTCCTTGGTGTCTTCAGACATGTGGGGCCAATGAAAGTGAGGGACAATCCTGTCTCAAGTCTTGTTTTGGCCCAGGTGACCTGCTAAGGGAATATCATGGGCTGGTGTCAATAGGAAGCCACTGAACTTCAGAGGTATAACCAACGTCCTGGCTGCAACAGGCTTGGGGTCTCTACTCTCTGAGTACAGGAGTCCATCATCCCAATATATCTTATGGGTTCCACTAGCATATTCAGCAGCCTCAGCAGCAGCTTGCTGTCTGAAGGATTCAAGAGAGGGGTAGCTAAGTTGCTCCTGGCTCAGATCTGCCCTGGAAGGGCCCCTGTCTCCAAGAACTCAACCTGATCAGGTTCAAGGTCATCTGGGACAGTTCTTTCTTCAGGGCTGGGATTACCTCCCTCAAAAACTGACCTGTACTCTGAGTCGGGGGGGAAGGCACTGCCTTAACCCTACTACTCCTCTTCTTGGGAGGGGCTTGGTCCATTCTTCCAGAATCCAGGGCCTGTTCAGTTTCGGTCAGTTTGGCCTGTCACCTGGTCACAGCAAACACATGTTTTTTGAAAAGTGGGGGCCCCTGCATTAAAGGATGAACCCTAGCAAGGCATACTATATTTTTGTAAGAAATGAACTGTGCACACCGGGTTACGTGTAGTTATACTTAAGAGTAACTTAGACGTTGTTTTGAGATAAAACCATTTCCACCAAGTAGCATTGAGTGTTGAGTCTTTTTATTTATATTTTATAATTCTCTTTTTTTTGGGTGGGTATGATATATATACTTTTTTTTAAAACACTCTTATTTTCTTTTATACTTTTTATATGCCCATTTCAATTATTTTTATACACAGATTTTTACATATAACACATAACGGTAATTCAATGTTGCCTAATTTATAAAATATCTACACAATTAGACACTTCAATTCTTTAACACAGAATGTATTCCTTTCCGACGCGTTTCGGCCATTCGCCTTCCTCAGGAATTCTGTGATCTCCTTTGTTACATCAACAGTAGCATTCCGGGTTGGATGCAGGGACTCGAGTATACGGGATTGTAGTTTCTCTGCCTGGTGTTTGCGCCCCCACTGAGTACTTTCTGTTTAGTCGCTATCGTAAGCTGCAATTTCTGGTGTAGAGGATGTAAACATCTGATGCGCTGAGCACTCGTGATTAACACGGACGCGGTGATTGTACCTTTTTAGCAGCTTGGCAGCCTGAAAATTCTATTATCGACGATACCAAGCTGCTAAAAAGGTACAATCACCGCGTCCGTGTTAATCACGAGTGCTCAGCGCATCAGATGTTTACATCCTCTACACCAGAAATTGCAGCTTACGATAGCGACTAAACAGAAAGTACTCAGTGGGGGCGCAAACACGAGACAGAGAAACTACAATCCCGTATACTCGAGTCCCTGCATCCAACCCGGAATGCTACTGTTGATGTAACAAAGGAGATCACAGAATTCCTGAGGAAGGCGAATGGCCGAAACGCGTCGGAAAGGAATACATTCTGTGTTAAAGAATTGAAGTGTCTAATTGTGTAGATATTTTATAAATGAGGCAACGTTGAATTACCGTTGCGTGTTATATGTAAAAATCTGTGTATAAAAATAATTTAAATGGGCATATAAAAAGTATAAAAGAAAATAAGAGTGTTTTAAAAAAAAGTATATATATCATACCCACCAAAAAAAAGAGAATTATAAAATATAAATAAAAAGACTCAACACTCAATGCTACTTGGTGGAAATGGTTTTATCTCAAAACAACGTCTAAGTTACTCTTAAGTATAACTACACGTAACCCGGTGTGCACAGTTCATTTCTTACAAAAACACAGCAAACACATGTGCAGGGATTCCCAGCATTTTTGCATGTGTCCTGAGCTCCACTTCAGCCCAAGCCTAACGGCTAGGGCGCTCGACCTCGGACCTGGGGAACTGGGTTCAAGTCTCGGTAATGTCACTAGACCTCCTGTGATTCTGGGCAAATCACTTAATCTCCCCGTGCCTAACAAAACAAATGTGTGTCCTCATGTAATGTAACTGGTGCTCTGTAAAGCGCTCTGATACCCGGTTTGGTTCGGGTCAAGTTGACGCTATATAAAACTCTGCAAAAAGAAATTGCCAAGCAAGCATTCTCTAGGGAGGTCTGCACTTATCACAACTTTCTTAAGGCCTCTTACCCCTCCCCAGGAGAAATTAACAACTGCCAAGGAATGGTCAGTCCTGACATTGCTAGTGTTGGTCACTTGGTACATTGCACCAAGTATGATCTGCTTAGGAGCCACAAGATCTTTTGTCACCATTGTGACACTTGCTCCTGTGTCCTTGAATGGAATGCCAAAGCCTCTTTTGGAATAACCAAAGGCTGCTGTTTGTATTTGCCTAGATTACTGGGACTCACAAAGGAGGACATGTCCGTGCCCCCATCTCAGATCAGGTCAGCCTGGGTTGGAACTCTGACTAGGCCAGAGTCCATCCCAGAACCCAGGGTTACCCCTACTAAATTCTTATTCTGAGTACCACCACCTGGAGCTGAACTAGGGGGAACAGTTGCCTTAGGGGCAATGGTGGCTGGAGTTGAGTCTTTGGACTTTGTTACAGTCTCTGGTCCAATTGGGATGTATGACATTACAACGCATGCTTTCACAACGCATGCCATTACAACGCGTTTTTTACAACTCATGCCTTTACAATGCATAGTGCTTTGGGGCGCTGGATAGTGAATTGTTTAATTTACTATTCCAACTCCAGTCCCCGTGGATAGTAGGGAAGGTGTTGGATAGTAAATTAAACCTATTCCCTATCCTAGAGCGCCCCCCAGCGCAATGCGTTGTAATGGTTTGCGTTGTAAAAGTTGCGTCGTAATGGCACTGCGTGCTAAAAGTTGCGCTGTAAAGGATGTTTCCCGTCCAATTGGTTTTCTGTTTACAGATTTCACACCATAGTTTATTTTGGTCTTTTCCTTTATTAGATTGGGACTCCCCACCAGATACAGATTTTTGGGGCCCTTGAGAAGACTTCTGGTCTTTACCCTTCTCCCCACCCTTATCAGAGTTTTTTTGGAATTCTTATTCTTGTTGTCACCCCCTTGGTTCTGAACCTTTTGCTTCACCCTGTTTCTGACCCATTTGTCTGCCTTCTTTTACAATTCTTGGGGAGCGGTCAGATCCCAGGTACTGATGCAATAGCTGATTTTGACAATTATTAAGGATCTGCTCCCTCAAAATTAAGTTATGCAATCCTTTGATCCTTCTGGCCAGCTTCAGAGACTGGGTCATGGTAGTGTTCGCTACCTGGCCTGTCTTCTTCTGCTTTCCCACCCACTTTACCTGTCTCTTCAGACCCTGGGGTCTTCCTGGGGTCATCTATCAATAGAGCCTCTATAAGGCGTTCCGTGTTGGGATTTTTCCCTGTCTTCAGTCTCCTTGATGCACACATGTTCATCAATTCTTGGAATGGGACATGGTCATACTTGGAAAGCAGAGACCCACTGGCTTCTGCTCTTGAAGACATAACTAGTGTGGTGTGGTGTATGCAACTACCTACTCTAGTTGAGGTCTACTAAACTCTCTTGAGTTATAGAAAGGGTGTGCTAAGCCCTTGACACAAAACTCCAAGTTTAAGAGAACTTACTGTATTCTAATCTTCATTTATATGTACCTCAAGTACCTATAGTGATTTTCAGTTAGTCACTCAATTGAGATTTTCTGGTTAAACAATAGCAAGCTTGAATCCCAACCGTTGCACACTAATGTGAGAAGTTGGCCTGGTATATGGTGTCCACTAGTTATAGTGGGCAGCTTGTACCAGTCCAAACAACCCTTATTGATGATAGGTTAAAGACAACCTTTATTGAAAGCTATCCTAGGGGTAGCAGGGGAGAACAGCCTTCAGGCTAAGTCTTGAAGGAATGGAAAGCAGCTCGTTTTACCTGTCTATAATCTCTTGAATGACCAAATGATTGGAGAACCACACTAGGGGCCCAATTCACAGAATGAACTTAAGATTCAATCCTAAACTTACTGCTATTTTAGTATTCACAGAATGCACTTACTACTTTTGGTATTCACAGAATGAACTTATTACTTTTGGTATTCACAGAAGTTAGGATTTTGTCTTAAGTTTGTCTTACGACAAACTTAAGACAAACTTAAGACAGACTTAAGACAGACTTAAGACAAAATCCTAACTTCTGTGAATACCAAAAGTAGTAAGTTCATTCTGTGAATGCCAAAAATAGTAAGTACATTCTGTGAATACCAAAATAGTAGTAAGTTTAGGATTGAGTCTTAAATTCATACTGTGAATCGGGCCCTTAGTATATTTAGGAACTGGGGTCACCAGTTCCCCGGGGGTAGCCTGGCACGAGCTGGTAGGCACCCGAAAGCTTAGGTGTTAACAGCACACGCATCCACTGAGACAATGAACGTACACACATTGACTGAGACCACACCAGTAGGCTGGATTCAAATCGATACTTTTTTATATAAGTTTAGAATCAGGGCAATCAAAAATTCACAGTAGTAATAACTTATTAGCTTCTCTTAAAAACACATGTGTTTGTTTGGGCGTGGTCTGGCCCCGCAGGAAGATGGCCGCCTGACTGCGAGGCTCCGCCGAGGGACGGACACGTGACGAGCTTTCGCTCTCACCTCCTGTTCTGGTTCCTGCTATCAGTGCCCCATCGCAAGCGGGGACTTTTCCGAACCTAGCGGTGCTTCTTCAGAGCTCGGCGGCGCTGTGTCCCTATGCTTTCGGAATGAGCGCGGAGAGGCCATCTGTTCTGCGGTGCGCACCGTGAGTTGAGCGCTAGTGATGCCGTGCCTCTCCTCAGAATAAGCCGCGCCTCCTGCTAATTTAGGGCCGGGCTCTGTCCTGTTTTAGTCCACGCCCCCTCACACGACGAGGTCGTGCTTCTCAGCCTACGGAGAACACTATGAAGCCTACATAACATTGTGTAGCTTCTTAATACAAGGTGCCTTCATTTCAAAGTGCTTTTCAATGGATTTCTTTGAAGTTTAGTAAGAGAATCCTCTCAGAAATGTTTCCTCACGACGAATTTCACCAATTGGAGGCTGTTTAAAATACTTTCTCCTGGATTTTCTGTCCTGCTTCTTTGCATTTGTTACTTTTGGAACCCTCTGTATTTTGCATACATTAACGTGTTGATGACACGGATACCTGGGCTATTGCTACGCTTATGCTGCTGTACTTTCACAAACAGGATTATCAAACTGTATTTTCATGCTTTGTTTCTGAGGCACTTTTGGTATGCGTGACTTGTCACCTCAGCATTACCTTGGTTTAGTGGCATACTATTTGTTATTTTGTGGCAATGTTGTAATGCTTTTTTCAACGTTCAGGCATTGATTGTATGCTGCTCATTTTAGACATTCACATGCTGCTCATATTTTACTACTTTCCTGTTCTTTGATATCTTTCATCATTGCCTCATATTCCAATATTTCCTCTATTCACTACTGTAGACCACCATTACAACGGTGCACGGAAATGTCTAATAATAGGAATCGTGGTCGTGGGCCTAAACAAACACTTTTTACTGATGTGGTTAAACAATCCTCCACTTCGACAGCTAAAGGTAATGGATCTGCGTCACCCCCTACACCACAAGCAGCATTACCTCAGAGCGACAAATCCTTATCTGATACTATGCAACGCATTTTGCAAGAACTTTCTGGGGTTAACCGCCAACTGGAAGGTCTGGATATTGCCATGACTTCATTAACCGCGGAGACTAAGTCTATCAGGGCAGAACTCACTACTTTCCACACAAGGATTGACGTCATTGGGCCCGATTCACAGAATGAACTTAAGGCTCAATCCTAAACTTACTACTATTTTGGTATTCACAGAATGTACTTACTACTTTTGGCATTCACAGAATGAACTTACTACTATTGGTATTCACAGAAGTTAGGATTTTGTCTTAACCACTTCCGTGCTCATGACGAGCTGAGCTCGTCATGAGTTGCGCCGCTCGCATGCTCATGACGAGCTCAGCTCGTCAGGTAACGCGGCTTTTAGAAAAAAGCCGCACAGCGCAAAAATAACTGCCGCACGCATGCGGTTAAGTTTGTCTTAAGACAAACTTAAGACAGACTTACGACAAACTTAGGACAAAATCCTAACTTCTGTGAATACCAAAAGTAGTAAGTTCATTCTGTGAATGCCAAAAGTAGTAAGTGGATTCTGTGAATACCAAAATAGTAGTAAGTTTAGGATTGAGTCTTAAGTTCATTCTGTGAATCGGGCCTTCAGACTCTAAAATAGTGGATATAGAATGCGGCTGGATTCTGTTCAGGGTTCAGATCAAGATCTACTTTTTCTACACAGTAAGATCATCGATTTGGAAGATCGCAGTCGTAGAGACAATATCCGCTTTTTTGGTTTTCCAGAAAATATCGAAAAACAATATATGAAGTCCTTTCTTTGTAATGCCCTTCCCACTTTGACTGGAATTTCTTTTGCCCCTCCTCTTGAGCTCCAACGTGCTCATAGACTAGGCCCACCGCGTTCTGATCCTTCGACAAGGCCCAGGCCAATTATTGCTTGTTTTCTTCGGCATGAGCAGACCAGACAGATTTTATCACTAGCTCGCACTCATGGCTCCTTTCTATTTCAAGGTCATACCATCCATATGGCTGCAGATTTTTCTAAAGAAACGAATGAGCGTCGGAAAGCGTTTCTTTCTATGCGCCCCTGTTACGTCAAATGGACATCAAATATGGTTTATTTGAGCCTGCACGTTTCCGTATTACCAGGAATGGAGAATCCAAAGACTTTTATGATCCTACACTTCTACAACAGTTCCTTTACGACATCAAATCCAATGATATGGACACTCAGTTTTCTTCCTCTGCCCAACCTCCTCAGTCCTAGTCCTTTATTTATTTATTTATTTATTTATTAGCTTATATAGCGCCTGATTCAATTCCCGAAGGGATTCCTTCTCTATGAATCTACCAGCATCTCAATTATACACTTCTCCTGAATCTAGACAACGTGGCAGAGATATCACCCGTCTGTCTCGTACTCAGGAGGACAGAGATTCAGCTCTACATTCTATCTCTTCTCTCACTAACACACAGCAGAGAGACAAGTCTAGGTCACCTCTTAAGACGCCTTCTGATGCTGACTGAATTTTCTTTTATGTTCTAGTTTTCTAAATCTATAAGTTTATAAGCAGTATTTGTTGTTTATAATGCTTTTGCTGATTGTTTAGTCTACTGAGCTTTTCATGCATGGTATAACATGGCTCCTTATACTTAGTGTTCTATATAATGCCTTATGCCTTACTGTTATTCTATATTCACTCTTAATTTGTGATTTTCAGTTTTACTGTCATTAAATCATTTTTCAGGTTTTGCTTCTAATATACTATAAGGCTGTTACCTTTATACAGGTAGTTTTCTTTCTTCATATCCATTCTCCCTGTTATAGTGATGTTATTGTTGTTCGGATAATCACTCAATATTCCATTTATTGATTATCTCGCTTCTGAATGTTGTTTATTTGCTTAACTGTTTTCTATCTTTATATTGTCTCTGATCATTTTCTTTCTGTTTCCCTTCCATTGCATGATTTTATGGTTTTCCCTGCTTGTCTTTACATGTTATCTCTTTCCCTCTTTTTAGGTGCCATTACTGGTTTGTATCCTTTTCCTGTTTTTCTTCTTTTTTTCCTTATTCTAAAGTTCTTGTCTAGGTACTATTCTGACGTTGTCTTTCTTTTAGGAGTATGATACCTTCTGTTATCTGTTTCATATTGTGTTTTTACCTCCATGTTCTTTCATGGTTTTATACTATGCGTTTGAACTCCTCAGGATATATTTCTGTTTGTAGGTTTGCCTCACAACTGTTACCTTTACTATGGTTGTCCTTTTTCCAATGTATTCCTTCCCTATGATATTGTACTCGTTATTTAACGTGACATTATTCATTTCCTTCAGTGCTCACTTCGCTTTGGATACTTTCATATATTTCTTGAAATAGGTTCTGGTATTTTCCTATGCCTTTATTCCCATGCTTTATTATCTATACTTTCTATTCCCTTTTTCTCTCCTCCTTATGATGGTGCTGGATTTCGTTATTTCTCTCATTTAACCTTCATATTTCTTTCATTCTATCTTTTGCACCTCCTTTATTATGTAATATTTCTCATTTTATTCCATTTCCCTTGCTTTTATTTTTTCTCCTCCTGTTATTTTCTTATTGTATGGTTCTTATATCATGATTTTTTCCATCCTACTGCCTATATTTCATGATAATGGTATATGGTTTTCCGTATTTTTCTTGTAATCATATTCTAACTGCATTTTGCATATTCAGTTTTATTACTTGTTCCCCGCATTCCCCTTCTTCTTTGCTCGGAGGGGGTCAGGTCTCCCTTGGTGCTGCTGTAGGTGCACCCAGACCCGTAGTTAACATTCTTGGTTTCTTTTTTCTTCTCTTTCTTTTCTTTTCTCGCTTTTCTTCTTTGCATCTTTAATACTTTCTCTCTCTCTATTCATATTTGCTTTGTCTGTTCCACTCTTCACTCTGCCTTTATAAACTACTTTCCCTTTTCCTTTTTTTTTCTCTTTCTTTTCCTCCTCCTTGCCCAGAGTAACACACCTCTTCTCTTTATTTATTTTCTCTTTCCTCTTTTATCTTCTTGTTCAATTTTACTGTCATGTCTTCTACCCATCCGTTGTCAGTGGTTTCTTGGAATGTTCATGGCCTCACCCATTATATTAAACGAAAGAAGGTTCTTTCTTATTTGCATTCTAAACATGTAGACATTGCCTTACTGCAGGGAACCCATTTGGACGATATTGAATCTAGTAAACTTAGCAGGGATTGGGTGGGTAAAGTCATTCATAGCAGTGTTTCTAAACCGGACACCACTAATCCCAACCCCGTTCGTAAATGTGGCATTGCCATTCTTTTTCAAAAGACACTTTCTTTTACGATTATCAAGACATGGACTGACCCGGATGGTCGGTATGTATTTGTTAAGTTGAAACTTGGAAATTCTTTCATTTGTCCTGGTTCTGTCTACGCTCCCTTAGGTTCCAAAAAGCAATTTTTCCTTCGACTCAATCGCCTCCTCACGGAAATAAATGCTACCCAATTTCTCATTGGCGGTGATTGGAACTTGGCTCCAGATCCTGCCCTTGACAGAACAGGTTGCCTTGATACCGTTAATGCATCCGATAGAGCCATTTTGCGTGACATTCTTTCTGATACTGGTCTGGTTGATCACTGGAGACTCAGCCACCCTCAGGATAAAGAATACACATTCTTTTCTTCTACTCACGGTACATTCTCCCGTCTCGACTACTTTCATCTTTCGCAACATACAGTCTGGCTAGTTACAGAATCGAAAATCCTAGAAGCAGCCGTTTCTGACCACTCCCCTATTTTCTTGTCGCTTGATTTGGGTCTTTCCAGTCCGGGGCGCAAATCCTGGCATTTAAACATTAATAAATATAAGACACCATCAGGTCGCACCTACGGGACTACCTTTTGAATAATGAGGACTCAATCCCCTCCGAAGGAACGGTATGGGCAGCTGCTAAGGCAACTATCAGAGGCCAACTTATGTGGGACGCTGCTCTATATAACAAGAAAAATGCTGCCAAACAGGCTGATTTGGAAAAAGCCATTGGCCGACTTTCCCAATTATATGTTTCAAAACCAAGGGCCCGATTCACAGAATGAACTTAAGACTCATTCCTAAACTTACTACTATTTTGGTATTCACAGAATGCACTTACTACTTTTGACATTCACAGAATGAACTTACTACTTTTGGTATTCACAGAAGTTAGGATTTTGTCTTAAGTTTGTCTTAAGACAAACTTAAGACAAATTTAAGACAGACTTAAGACAGACTTAAGACAAAATCACAACTACTGTGAATACCAAAAGTCGTAAGTTCATTCTGTGAATGCCAAAAGTAGTAAGTGCATTCTGTGAATACCAAAATAGTAGTAAGTTTAGGATTGAGTCTTAAGTTCATTCTGTGAATCGGGCCCCAACCCTTCAAAATCGTAAGTTGTTGGAACAGGCATGCATGTCTCTCAACAGTCTTTTTACTTCTAATGCCGAATATGCCTTACAAAGGATGAAAGGGCGTCACTACGAGCAAGGTGAAAAAGCTGGCCGGCTGCTGGCTGCGCAATTGCGTCAGAGGGAGGCTGCTATGGCAATTCCCGCTATTACATCAAGATCTGGCGATATGCTTACTCGACCGCAAGAAATCGTTGATGAATTTGCTTCATTTTACAGATCTCTTTATTCACCAAACACTCTCATAGACACGTCAGAGATATCCAATTTTTTGGATACGGTACATCTTCCACTACTCTCTGATGATGGTAGAGCTCTACTTGACGGACCTATTACGAAGGAGGAAATTTCCTCAGCTATTGCTGCTTTACCGTACCATAAAGCACCAGGTGAGGATGGTTTCCCCCCTGAATTTTTTAAGTGGACTGGTCAGAGTATGGTTAATACTCTACATGCCGCATTTGCAGAAGCCACAGAGGACTCCTCTCTTGGTTCTATTTACAACAAGGCCATCATAGCTGTTTTACCAAAACCCGGTAAGGACCCTCTGCTATGTGGTAGTTACCGCCCTATCTCTCTTTTAAACTCTGATGTTAAGATTCTTGCAAGTATCCTCGCATCACGTCTTCGTAAGGTTTTACCTTCTTTAATCCACAATTCACAGGTAGGCTTTGTTCCTGGTCGTTCATCTCGAAATCATTTACGTACTCTCTCTCATGCCTTATGGTCAGCTAAAAATCTTGCTAGTGATGCCATACTCCTTTCTTTGGATGCCGAAAAAGCATTTGACCGTATTGAGTGGGAGTATCTTTTTACCATAATGCAACGATTTGGTTTAGGCGACCAATTTATAGCTTAAGTGCGTCTACTATATGATAGTCCTTCAGCTCAAGTTAACTGTGGCGGTTTCCTTTCTACTCCATTTCCAATCAGACGGGGTACTTGTCAAGGTTGTCCTCTTTCCCCTCTTATTTTCCTTCTAGCAATGGAACCTTTGGCTGCTGCAATACGTCAATCACCTGGAGTGGTTGGAGTTCCTCTTCCAATTGGTCATTCTAAAATGTATTTATACGCGGATGATATTCCTCTCACACTTACCGATCTTCCCCACTCTCTCCCTGCTCTTCTTCGCATCATAAATGATTTCTCTTCTTTTTCCGGTTATAAGATTAATTGTGATAAGAGTGAAGCATTGCCCATGTCCATTGGTACTACAAAAGCTGCAATTTTCGGTTTTCCATTTCACTGGCAATCTTCCTGCCTTCAATATTTAGGAGTATTCATTAACAGAGGATTGGATAATATAGTTATGGACAATTAACGCCGCTGATTGCACAAATGCAACGAGATTTCGATAAATGGAAAGTCCTTGGTTATCTCTTTGGGGACTGGTTCAGGCGGTTAAGATGGTCACCCTACCGCGATTTCTTTATGTTTTAGGTATGCTCCCTTTAAACATTCCCCTAACTATTCTAAGGTCCATTGACTCCAAAATAAAATCTTTTATCTGGGGTACGGCTAAGCTTTGGCCAAACTCAAATCCCACCAATTACATGGTGGCTTGGGTCTTCCCTCTATTGAGCATTACTCACTCGCCCTCCATCTTTCACAACTTTCCTTCTTTTTGCCCAAGTCTAAAGACTTACCTCAATGGGTCCCACTTGAACGTCACTTATTATCTTCTAGTCTCGGTTTGTCCCTTTTATATGGTAAAGGTTCCAGTTCTTCCGACCCTAAAAATCCTATCTTATCTGCTATGCATAAATCTTGGCAAAGAAGTCATCGCTTACTTAAATCTAACCCACGGCTTCACGTCAAAGCTCCTTTATGGTCCAATTCGGCTATTCGTGTTCATGGCCGCATGATATCATGGCCTCTGTGGCAGGAGGCTGGTGTTCACTCTTTGGAACAACTGTTCCATGACAATAACTTTAAATCTTTCTCTCAAATCAGTGAGGAATTCCATTTACCATCCACACAATCCCGTCAATATACTCAACTTCAACAAGCCATCACAAAACATTTAGGTTCTCCACCCGATTTGTTGGCTGTATCTCCTATTTTATCTTATTTACATTTGTGGGGTAACCTTAAAGGTGTGACTTCTGCTCTTTACAAAACTTTCCTGCATCCTCTCTTTTCGCAACCCCTCTCGAACACTCTTCAATTAAAGTGGCAATCTCGCATATCAGTTACATATTCCATTACTCAATGGGATCAAATTCTGGAAGGTTTACATAAAGGCGTCCGAGAGGATCGTCTCAAATTTTGCATTTTCAAAATCATCCATGAATGGCACTGGTCTCCCTCTAAGCTACATCATGCTAAATTGATAACACATTCTTTGTGCTAGAGATGTTCTGCTCCTGGCTGTGATATTACACACTTTATTTGTGAATGCCCCCGTACTAGATCATTTTGGCTTTTTATTAGAAAGACTCTGGCATCTATCATGTCATTACCTTTACCCTTAACTTCTGCAAATATTATTTTACATGATTTTCAAGATCTCCCGACATTGTCTAAACCACAGACTCGTCTTCTTCATACTGCTTTGGCTACGGCTAAAATCTGTATATTACGCCATTGGAAGTCTTCCTTATCTCCTACTCAGGAAGAGTGGCTGGTGGCCATGGTACAAACAGCCTCTTATGAACGTGTAATTTATAACTTGCAAGATCAGGCTTCTGTTTTCCTTCAAACATGGTCCCCATTCATATAAACCACTGTGGATAGTGACCCTGTTTCCATTCCTTCCTCCCCGACGTCTGCGATCCCTTCTTAACTATTTCTATTTTTATTGTGTGTTTCTGTACTCTTCCTGGTTTTATTCTGCTCCTTAATCCTTTTCATTTGTCTTGGTCTCCTCTCCTTCTCTCCTTTCTCTTGTTACTCTGGGATTCTTTGTTCTTTTTTCTTTTCTTTCCTTTTTTTTTTTCCTTTTATTCTTTTGCTTTCTTCTTTTCTTTTCTTTTTCGCTTTATAGCTTATGGAATATTTGCTATTTTTGCTTTTCCACATTTCAAATATCCTATGAATACGTATATCATTTTATTTTACTATCTATTTACATGTATATGTATTTCTGTATTTTCATCTAAAAATCTTCCGGACCGGACGACGGAGTGCGCTGCCACCTGGGGCTCCGACCTGTGGAGGACTGTGAGGTGCCTGCTGGGGCCAGCGGAGGACCGCGCTGTTGTTGCCCACCTGGGGCTGGTGTGGCGGGTGCGGCGGCCGGCCCTTCCTGCCTGTGCCTCTACCTTGCTTGTGGAGCATCGCCGCTGCCCAACTGGGAGGACACCCGACGGTTGGGGGGTGCCCGTAGGCCCTGACGGGCCCTGGTGAGGATGATCGGAGGCGGCCCGCTGCTGGGAGGAGCCCCAGACTGCGGCCTACGCGACTGTGGAGGTGGCGCCCTGGACCCTGGTGGGAGCAGCCCTTGGGGCCGGCGGAGAGTGTCGGTTGGGCCGGCGGGGCCCGTTGTCCCCAGGAACCCTGAATCTGCACAATCCTGCCGCCCATAGGCCTCCAGCCAGGGAGGCGATCGCGTGATAGTGCGCGCCGGCCCGCGCTAGTGGGGGGAGGCGGCCCGCGATGCCCAACTTCATCGACAGGCCCGAGTGGTCCGGGGACCTGCAACGCCTGGGGCCCAACCGCCGGTGGGGCCAAGTGTGCGGTGCCGGCCCTGCCAACAAACTCAGTGGCCCACGTCCCTTGTGGTGTGGCCTTCGGTGGTAGACAGCCGGATCTCCGCTCCTTCAAAGACAGAATCACTGCGGAGATCCTGGGGGCCACTGGTTGCATGGCACCCCCTGAGGATTTGGCATCGCTGGAGAGCTGGCCACCTCTCCCATGATCTCCCTGCAGCACTCGCCCCGAGTATTGGACATCGAAGGGAGAGACCCAGGATGCTGCGCCTGACAGGTACGCTTGTGGCCCTTTTTGGTGAGCCGGACACATCCCCGGGAGTCGGGCCGACCTTGTGGTGGGCCAGAGGTGCGGGGGGGACTTGAGAACTCTGCTGCTGGCCGCAGCAGCCTGGTGAACGGGAGAGGACTGTCGGCGCCTTGGGGTGCTGCCCTTCGGGAGCCTAGACTAACAGGGCAGTCCCATTGTGGGGCGGATCCACCATCACTGAGGCACCGAGCAAGACCCGGGAATTTTGGGACCCTCCTGCGTCCCTACGCCACATCCTCCCCCTGACTTTGAGGTGTTTGTTGTTTGGAGTGACGGCGGGCAGGAGGTCTCGATCCCTTGGTGCGGTCGCAGAGAACATAGAAAGGCACTCCTACGATACTGGCCGCCACTTACCGGCTGCGGATACCTGGCGGAGGTGTGAGGATCGGTTGCTGAGTGGAGCTGCGGAGTACACTCAGGGCTTGGGGTTGTGAACTGTACTGAAAGAGAGGAGAGGTTGCAAGGTGCAGTGCCTGCTACCCCCTCGGAGAGCTGATAAGGACACTTGGGGCACTGGCAATGGGCAAGGACAGGATGTCTCGCTCCATGCAGCCCAACACGATAACGCAGTACACCACCCAGCGGCTGCTGTCTCAGCGGATCATGCGGCAGTCGGGCCAGGACGAGGGGGCAGAGGCCCCCGAGGAGCCCTCCGGGCAGAGCTGCTAAAGGCGATCCAGGGCTCCCACACTGCACTGGAATGCCAAATAGAAACGGTGTCAATTGATGTCAACCTGTTGAGGACTGACCTACGGAAGGTGGTAGATAAAGTCTCCGATGCCGAGGGAAATATAGAACAGTTGCAAGGTGAGGTGGCCTCCCTCAAGAAGACGGTCTCACAACTTACGGCTGCGACGGGTGCCCTGGAGCGGAGAGCGGAGGATGCGGATGGGAGTGCGTGTCGCAGTAACATCAGGGTTCTTGGTGTGTCGGAGCGAGCGGAGGCGGGCAACGCAGAGTGCTTCCTCGAGAACTGGATTCGTACACAGTTGTGCCTGAGTGGTCTGTCAGAGGTTTTTGGGATTGAAAGAGCCCACCGGGCACTGGTCCTCCGCCACAGCTGGGGGCTCCGCCGCGGGCAGTCATTGCCAAAATTCTAAACTATCAGGACAGAGACTGTATTCTGCATGCGGCAAGGGAGACAGTGAACCTCACTTTCGAAAACAGCAGGAACTCCATTTATCTGGATTTTACCCAGCAAGTCCAAGGGCAACGGAAGTCCTTCTTGTGAGTCAAGCAGAAGCTCAGGGAGATGCACCTGCAATACATGCTTGTTGGACCCGGCCTCGTGGCGGGGTACGCCCCCGCTCCTCCGAGCCCTGTTAGCGTAGCCCTGCGCCCTGAGTTCCCTGCGCAGCACCCTGTTAGTGTAGCCTGCACCCCGATCCCTGGTCGTCCTGCTCCCTGTACCCCCGACCCTGTGACCGACGACCAGCCCTACTTATCCCGTCCCACTCCCGGTTCCGAGCGCCTACAACCTGCTTGCCCCACAAGGCCCGGCAGCCATTTTCCTTCCCGAGATCCCCGTCTCCCTGGGCCTAGCGTGACCCCGGCCCCAGCGAAACCCAGACTCCAAAGGCGCGCCAGTCCCGGCTGGGGGGTAAAGGGCTCCCCGAGTGAGATAAGCCAGGGAGTTTCGATGGCACCTCCGGCCTCCCCTGAGAGACTGGTATCTGTCACACCTTTGGCCTCCCCCTGTGGGCCAGTTTCGTTCGCACCTCTGGCCCCCCCGAGTGCTGGCTCCAGACCTGCTGGCGTCTGGGAATCCCCGGACGCATCTTCCAAAGAGATCAAAGAGCCAACCGCCGGACCTCACCAACGACCAGCCCCCAAGGCATGAGACCTCCGCCTGTGAGGGTCCGGACATCAAAGGGCCAATGGACTATATCAGGGCGCGCCCGACAACTAGCGGACAGTTATATCTTGGACCTGAAGCCTGCTGATCCGATCGCGGCTGACCCTGAGAAGAACTCAACCTCGCATCGCTGAGCCCTGCTGACGCTGTCGCGGCTCCTTCTTCGCAACACGGAACTGAACCACCTGAGCCCTGCTGACGCTGTCGCGGCTCGAGCTTGAACTCTTAACCATCGGAGCCCTGCTGACGCTGTCGCGGCTCATCCTCTCTAAGACCTCGGAGCCCTGCTGTCGCGGCTCGAGCTGAAATCGTAACCATCGGAGCCCTGCTGATGCTGTCGCGGCTCGCAATCTCTAAGACCTCGGAGCCCTGCTGACGCTGTCGCGGCTCGAGCTTGAACCTGTAACCATCTGAGCCTTGCTGACGCTGTCGCGGCTCCCCTAGAACTTCTCCAGATCGAGCCCTGCTGACCTCGTCGCGGCTCGCGGAGTACTCTGGTCCGGCTGGACCATCGATGCTACCATCACGACCTGAGCCGACTCGACGTGAGTGAAGCAGCCAGTACGATTATCATCTTTCGTATCCCCCGGCTCGAGGATTGAGAGCTGTGCGCCGGGTACGCCTCGTACTGGCCTAAAGGCTAAAGACTGTCCCGCTTCCCTCTTCCCGAATCCTCAAAGACTTTGTGATCCCTCGATCATTGTGTACATAAGAGTGCTTCTTTCTTTTACTGCCTATAAAGAACTTGTTATTGAAATCCAACGGTGTGGTGTCCGTTCGTAAGTGTGGTGTGAACTCAGTGTGTACGATCCTAGACACGAAGTCCTCCCCGGTGAGAACCTCACGATAAGACTTGGCAAGATCTGTGGGAGAGGTTGGTCCTGGGGTGGTCGGGTGAGCACTACCTGGCCCTCTGAGATCGCCCCTTCTAACATTGGTGGCAGTGGTGGGATAAGAACCTACGTCTAGGGATCGTACAGTACTGACACACTACCCGAACGAAGAACAAACCGTCTTAACACTTCGAAGGAAGAATGTCTTCTCCTAAACGCCCGTTCGCTCATTAAAAACAATATCATGTTCAGAGATCTTGTTTTAGATAGGAAGCCCTCCCTGGTTTTCATTACGGAAACGTGGGCAAAGGATTCGTCTGGGCCTGATCTCATTGCAGCTGTTCCTGAGGGATACTGCTTAGCTCGTCAAGATAGACTGAGCCGGGTGGGAGGAGGGCTAGCAATTCTGTACATGGATCATTTCCATTGTCATACTGTCTCCATCTCCGACCCCACAGACAGCTTTCAAGCTTTATTCTTCTCCATAAAAAGTGGCCACAATGTAATCTGTAATGGAATCTTGGCTTACCGCCCTCCTGGTCCTCGTACCAACTTTGAACAACGGCTTCTTCATGTTTTAGAACCCTACTTTGGTCGGAAAGAATTCACGATCTTGGGTGATTTTAATTTTCATCTGGAGAAGTATTACACTAAGGATACTCTCCCTTTGCTTGAAGCCATGTCAGCATGTGGATTTGCCCAGTTGGTTAGAGGGGCTACTCATAGAGCGGGTCACACCCTCGATGGAATTTTTTCCAATGATGAGAGGTTGATAATTAAGGATTCCATTCCATTACCATGGTCTGACCACCTGGCAGTTCCATTCGAGATATCCTGTTCCACCTCTCACATGCTCAAAAATACTTTAAGGAATAAGGAATTGGGTAGGAATTTCAAAAATATTACTAGTAGCGCTCTCACCCCATGGCTATCCAACTTGTCCATATCCCAAGGGGAAAGTGTCTCTATGGCAGTTACACAGTTTGAAAGGACTGTGACGGAGGCACTGGACGAACTTGCCCCCACCCAACTACGCCATCGAGCCAAGAAAAGGCCTTCAGCCCCTTGGTTCTCCGAACATCTCAGACTTCTTAGACAAGAAGTAAGGAGGCAGGAGCGACTGTGGCATTCCGGTTGGGACCTAAAGGATAGGGAAGCCCATAAGATTTTGCTGAGGAACTACAAAAGAGAAATCATAAAGGCCAAACAAGATCATTTTATGGCCTTGAAAACCTCAATGTCCTCTCCTAGAGAGCTCTTCAGGGTAGTGGACTCCCTCATAACTCTTCAAACCCCTGATCCAGTAGTGGCATCCCAAGAGCTCTGCAACAATATTGCCTCTTTTTTCCAAGCAAAAATTTTAGATATTTACTCGGCATTGGAGCTGCAGAGATCCCTTATTACTGAGCCCCCGACCCTGGGAGCTTTGGACCCAGCCCCTGCAGAAACATCTCCTGTTGGAACCCTAGATTCTTTTCCCCCTCTTTCTTTAGAGGATATGGACAACCTCCTCAATAAAACCAAATCCGGTTCCCCCTTGGATGTATGTCCCCTTAGGATTCTTAAACAGTGCAGAGATATCTTTCTGTCCCCACTGGCTGATATTATGAATAAAGCAATGAGAGATGGACTTTTTCCCACCCAGTGGAAAAATGCGGTGGTAAAACCCCTATTAAAAAAAGCCTCTTCGGACCCGGCGGTCCTGAAAATTTTTCGGCCCATTTCTCTCCTCCCGGCCCCTGCAAAAATGCTTGAAGCACATCTCAACAAGCATCTTGCTGCATACATAGAGAACTCGGGCTGTCTTGACTCCTCCCAACATGGATTCAGGAGGGAACATAGTACGGAGTCTGCCCTCACCATCGTGCTGGATAATATCCGCACGTGTGTTGATGGAGGCCAGACCACCCTCCTGATCCTTTTAGATCTGACGGCGGCCTTCGACACCCTCTCTCCCTCAGTATTAACATCTAGGCTGAGGGAGATTGGAGTACAGGGGGCAGCCCTGGATCTACTTACCTCTTTCCTCAACCATCGAGTGCAAAGAGTGAAGTTGGGGGAGTTCCTATCTCCATCCCTGCCTGTGCAATGTGGGGTCCCTCAGGGGTCGGCTTTGAGTCCGACCCTATTCAACATCTATGTGAGCCCACTTGCCAGGCTTATTAGATCTTATGGGATGGAGATAGTATCCTATGCGGATGACACCCAGATTCTCGTCTCTCTCTCCCAGTCGGCTGTCCCGACTGCCTCCAATTTTAGATCTTGTATGGAGGCAGTCGGGAAATGGATGATTTACAATTCATTAAAACTGAATGGAGAGAAGACGGAGGTGATGGTGTTTGGAGGGAAAGAGGATGTTTGGTCATCGAGTTGGTGGCCAGACTCATTAGGAGCCTGCCCCACCCCTACCTCCTCTGCTAAAAATCTAGGGGTCATGATTGATCCCGCCCTCAACCTGGACAAACAGGTTAACAGAACCATCTCTACCTGTTGAGGCATCATCCACATCCTCAGAAGGATTAGACATTACCTATCATTGCAGGCAAGGAAACAGCTTGCAGTTGCTTTGATTGGCTCCAGGCTGGACTACTGCAATGCGCTGTATGTGGGACTGAACAAAAGTCTACTGCAGCGCTTGCAGGTAGTCCAGAATGCTGCTGCCAGGTTTGTCCTGGATCTTCCTAAACGGGCCTCAGCGACAGCGGCTAGAAAGCTATTACATTGGCTTCCTGTGGAGGATCGGATCTGCTTTAAGACCCTGTGCATGACATATAGGGCACTAGCTAAAAACAGTCTTACGGGTTTAGGATCCATTTTGTTTCGCTACACTCCTGTTAGGAATCTACGCTCTTCGAGCAGACTTCTTCTGTCAGTCCCCCGCTTTAGGAGAACTAAATGGGGGGGTAGGGCTTTTTACACCTTGGCGCCCAAAAGGTGGAACTCCCTCCCTCTGGAACTAAGATCCCTTCCCACTCTCCAGGCTTTCAGAAGAGCCTTGAAGACCCACCTTTTTGTGCAGGCCTATATGTAATGGTGATAAGCTCCTGCTTATGATATTGGTTGTTAGGCGCCTTGATACCTTCGGGTTATTGTCTGCGCAATATAAATTTTACTCACTCACATTTTTACTCACTCAGCCTCATCCTAACGAATGACAAGACCACCTTCCAGATGGAGCTTCTGGAAGACTATTCGCACCGAGAGCTGAAGCAATTTTGCAAAGATCGCCATATCCCGACAACGGGATTAAGCACCAAAGAAGACTTTCAAAAAGCCCTAACAGCCTGGGTGGAGGCCGGAAAACAACCTCCCCTGTCGACAGGAGACGGTAGGGGGGGAGGGCCACTGACCGAAACCCACGCCCAAGAGCCTGAGAGAGCAGAGTCCCCGACGCGGAGCCCCAGCACGGAGAGAGGTCTGTCTCAAGAAGAGATGACAGACCGAGAACGCAACCGAAACCACGAGCTAGAACTAGCGCGTCTGAAGATAGATGGAGAACTCAAGCTGGCCGATAGGAAGCTAGCCATTTTGCACAAGCGTGGCCTGAAGGAGATCGAACTGAAGGCCAGGAGCGAAGACTCCAGAACATCGGGGACCCGAGAGACCGCTCCCCCGGTGGAATCCAAGGTCCACATCCCCAAGGATGTGGTCAAAGAATATTATAAAAACGATGATATCCAACAATGGTTCAAGGCCTACGAAGTCGCCATGACCTCCCACCGAGTTCCACGAGCGGATTGGGGAGCCGGGCTGTGGGGTCGATTCCTGAGTGAAGGGAGAGACACCCTGCTCGATATCCCATCCGCCAAGCAAACATCCTACAGCCACATGAAGGAGGCCCTCCTCACAAGGTACGGGCTCACCCCGGAAATGTACCGACAAAGGTTTCGATACTGCAAAAGATCCCCGGCACCACATGGGTAGAATATGTGAATTTCTACAGCCGGGTCTTGGAAGGGTGGATCAAGGGCAGCAAGGTGTCCACCTTCGAGGGGCTCATCGCCCTCATTGCTTACGAACATTTTTCCCTGAATTGCTTTGTGGAACTCCGACAGCACCTCCTGGACAGCAAGTTGGCTGACCCCCGAAAACTGGCATTTGAGGCCGATCGCTGGGTGAGCACCAGAGTCCCCCGGAGTCCCGTGGGAGACTCTGGCCGAACCGAACAGGGATCTTCCCGTCCGAGGGGAGGGGGGGGCAGAATAGACAGAGGGGGTCCCAGGTAGGGTCCCTGCGCAGAAACCAGCCAGGCACCTCGCCTCCCACAGCGCGCGCAGGGTTTCCTTCAGCCAAGCCAGGGCCCCGAGTCAGCCAAGCCTGCTACCATTGCCAGCAACCCGGGCATTATGCCAATGACCCCCGATGGCCCCTGTTCAAGAAGCCCATCGCTGCGGGTCCCCCAGCGCGCCAGATAGCCTCTGTAGCCCTAGAAGAGGAAGGGGAGGAGGATTTTGAGGGGGGTGACCCCGCCACAATGATGTTGGTCTCCCTGGGTGATAGGGAAATGGTCCCAGGAGCCCCCCTGCCAGACAACACGGAGAAGTACCGACAACAGGTGACCGTCAATGGCCACCGCATAGGGGCGCTCCGAGACACCGGGGCCAGTATCACCGCAGTAAAATGCCACTTGGTTACCGAAGCCCAAATTGTTCCCCACATCTCCTGCAGGGTGATCGCAGCTGACAACTCCGTCCGCACCTGCCGAATCGCTCAGGTCCCGTTCGAGTGGGGGGGCATCTCCGGGGAGTTACAAGTAGCGGTCCGCACCGACATGCCTGTGGACTGCCTGCTCGGCAACGATCTGGAGACCTCCCCATGGAAGCTGGTTGAGCGAAGGACCCACCTGGAGATGGTGGGCCTGCCCAATGGGCCTGTGTGAGCACCCGGTCCATGACCACCCGGGTGGCCACCCCCGAGAGAGTGAACCCTGAGGGCGCCCAACCAGCCCCCAAGGACCCCGAGGCCCTCGAGTCCCCTGAGACCCCCGAGCTGTCCCCCGGAGAGAGCCCTCCCTCTGACTCAGGTCCCCTCGGCCCTGACGTCGAACAGACCCTGAGCCTAAACGACCTTCTTGAGCTGGTCCAGTGGCGCCAGGAAGGAGGACCGTCCCGAGAAGAGTTTTGCCTCGAACAGACCTCCTGTCCGTCCCTGGTGACCAGTCCGGCTCCCACTTGGTGTATTGGGAAAACGGCCTCCTCTACAGCGAACAAAAAACTGCCGAGCTAGGATCAGCCCGAGTGCTGGTGGTACCCCTACGCTTCCGCGGCTTCCTCATGAACCTGGCCCATGATGTACCCTTGGCGGGACACTTGGGACAAGACAAGACGTATCACCGCCTGGTTACGCACTTCTACTGGCCAGGCATGCGCTCCGATGTAGAGGCCCACTGTAAGTCCTGCCCCACGTGTCAGTCCAGCGGAAAGAGCGGAGGGAAGCGCAAGGCCCCCCTCCAACCCTTCCCCGTGGTCAACGGGTGGGGATTGATATTGTGGGTCCTCTCGACCCCCGGACCTCCTTAGGTCACCAATTTATCCTTGTCTTGGTAGACCATGCCACCCGCTACCCCGAAGCCATTCCCCTCCGAACGGTGACGGCCCCCGTAGTGGGGCGGGCCCTCATGGGGATCTTCTCTCGAGTGGGATTCCCCCGAGAAGTCGTAAGCGACCGAGGGACCAACTTCATCTCGAAATACATGAAGTCCCTCTGGCAACAATGTGGGGTGACGTACAAATTCACCACCCCATACCACCCCCAGGGTAACGGTCTGGTGGAGCGATTTAACCGGACCCTCAAGGGAATGATCATGGGTCTCGAAGAGCCCCTGAGGCGTAAGTGGGACGTCCTCCTACCCTGTCTCCTCTTCGCGTACCGCGAAGTGCCCCAGAAATCCTTGGGGTTTAGCCCCTTCGAGCTGCTCTATGGGCACCCCGTCAGGGGGCCCCTCAGCCTGGTCAAGGAAGGTTGGGAAACGGCGGCCCTGAGCCCCCTCCGGATGTTTTTCGATACATCCTGACCCTCAGGAACCAAACTCGGAAGTTCCGAGAACTGGCCGAGGCAAACCTCGAGGCCAGTCAAGAAGAGATGAAGCGGTGGTATGACCAGAATGCCACTCTGGTCGAGTTTCAGCCTGGACAGCAGGTCTGGGTAATGGCCCCGGTGGAGCCCTGTGCCCTGCAACACAAGTGGACAGGGCCCTTTAAAGTGGTGGAGCGTAAGAGCCAGGTGACCTATCTCATTGATGTACTGTCCCCCAGGAACCCCATGAGGGTCCTCCACGTGAACCGCCTCAAACCTCACTTCGCCCGGTCCGAGTTGAGCTTGCTCCTCACCACGGACGATGGAGAGGAAGAAGAAACGGAGCCTCTCCCCGATCTCCTGTGCGCCAAGGACAAAGATGGCTCCGTAGAGGGAGTGAGTCTCTCCTCCTCCCTCTCTCCCGAGCAGCGCGAGGACTGTCGCCAGTTACTGGGACAATTCTCGGACCTTTTCTCCCTCATCCCCGGCGTCACCAGCTGGTGCGTCCACGACGTGGACACCGGGGACAGTCCACCGGTACAGCACAGAGCCTACCGCATCCCTGACAGAGTCCGGGCCTGCATCAAGGCCGAGGTCTCCAAGATGCTAGCTCTAGGAGTGGTCGAAGCCTCTGACAGCCCATGGGCTAGCCCCGTGGTCCTGGTTCCGAAGGCAGCCGCCCTGGTGCTTTTCCCGAGCTAAGGTTCTGCGTTGACTACCGCGGGCTCAACGCAGTCACCAGAACCGACACTCACCCCATTCCCCGAGCAGACGAGCTTATTGATCGCCTAGGGGCTGCTCGCTTCCTCAGTACGTTCGACCTGACCAGCGGATACTGGCAGATTGCCCTCACAGAGGGGGCCAGAGAGAGATCCGCTTTTTCCACCCCAGATGGTCACTACCATTTCCGGGTGATGCCCTTCGGGATGAAGAACGCCCCGCCACCTTCCAGAGGCTGGTTAACCAGGTACTGGCTAAGTTGGAAGAGTTCAGCACTGCGTATCTGGACGATATCGCAGTATTCAGTTCCCACTGGCCCGAGCACCTCCAGCACCTCTGGGCGGTGCTGACGGCCCTGCGGAGGGCTGGTCTCACCATTAAGGCAAGCAAGTGCCAAATCGGACAAGGGTCCGTAGTCTACCTCGGGCACCAGGTCGGAAGCGGCCTCGTAGCTCCCCTCCAGCCCAAGATCGATGCAATTGTGGCCTGGGAGGCCCCACCGACCCAGACGGAAGTGCGGGCGTTCCTAGGGCTCACGGGGTACTACCGAAGATTTATCAAAGGATACGGCAGCATCGTAGTCCCCCTCACGGAGTTAACCTCCAAAAACCAGCCGAAGAAAGTCAGCTGGACCCCCGCCTGCCTAGAGGCGTTCGAAACCCTGAAAGACGCCATGTGCACTGCCCCCGTCCTACAGGCCCCCGACTACTCCCGAGAGTTTGTGGTCCAGACGGACGCGTCCGAGCATGGCATCGGAGAAGTCCTGTCCCAGATGAACGAGAACGGCCTAGACCAACCACTGGCATTCATTAGCCGGAGGCTACTCCCTCAAAAACAAAGGTGGAGCACCATCGAGCAGGAGGCCTTTGCGGTGGTTTGGACCCTGAAGAAGCTGAGACCCTACCTGTTCGGTACTCACTTCCGGGTCCAGACCGACCACCGACCCCTCCGGTGGCTAATGCAGATGAGAGGGGAGAACCCCAAACTGTTGCGCTGGTCCATCTCCCTCCAGGGGATGGATTTCACTGTTAAGCACCGGCCTGGTGTTGACCATGCCAACGCAGACGGCATGTCCCGATTCTTCCGCCTCAGCGAAGAGAACCCCCAAGAGGATGGGTAGTTCTCTCCGCCTTCAGCTGGGGGTACACGTGTTGGACCCGGCCTCGTGGCGGGGTTCGCCCCCGCTCCTCCGAGCCCTGTTAGCATAGCCCTGCGCCCTGAGTTCCCTGCGCAGCACCCTGTTAGTGTAGCCTGCACCCCGAGCCCTGGTCGTCCTGCTCCCTGTACCCCCCGACCCTGTGACCGACGACCAGCCCCGCTTATCCCGTCCCACTCCCGGTACCGAGCGCCTACAACCTGCATGCCCCACAAGGCCCGGCAGCCATGTTCCTTCCCGAGATCCCCGTCTCCCTGGGCCTAGCGTGACCCCAGCCCCAGCGAAACCCAGACTCCAAAGGCGCGCCAGTCCCGGCTGGGGGGTAAAGGGCTCCCCAAGTGAGATAAGCCAGGGAGTTTTGATGGCACCTCCGGCCTCCCCTGAGAGACTGGTATCTGTCACACCTTTGGCCTCCCCCTGTGGACCAGTTGCGTTTGCACCTCTGGCCTCCCCGAGTGCTGGCTCCAGATCTGCTGGCATCTGGGAATCCCCGGACGCATCTTCCTAAGAGATCAAAGAGCCAACCGTCAGACCTCACCAACGACCAGCCCCCAAGGCATGAGACCTCTGCCTGTGAGGGTTCGGACATCAAAGGGCCAATGGACTATATCAGGGACCGCCCGACAACTAGCGGGCAGTTGTATCTTGGACCTGAAGCCTGCTGATCCAATCGCGGCTGACCTTGAGAAGAACTCAACCTCGCATCGCTGAGCCCTGCTGACGCTGTCGCGGCTCCTTCTTCGCAACACGGAACTAAACCACCTGAGCCCTGCTGACGCTGTCGCGGCTCAAGCTTGTACTCGTAACCATCGGACCACTGCTGACGCTGTCGCGGCTCGTCCTCTCTAAGACCTCGGAGCCCTGCTGACGCTGTCGCGGCTCGAGCTGAACTTGTAACCATCGGAGCCCTGCTGACGCTGTCGCGGCTCGCCATCTCTAAGACCTCGGAGCCCTGCTGACACTGTCGCGTCTCGAGCTTGAACCTGTAACCATCTGAGCCCTGCTGATGCTGTCGCGGCTCCCCTAGAACTTCTCCAGACCGAGCCCTGCTGACCTCCTTGCGGCTCGCGGAGTACTCTGGTCCGGCTGGACCATCGACGCTACCATCACGACCTGAGCCGATTCGACGTGAGTGAAGCAGCCAGTACGATTATCATCTTTCGTATCCCCCGGCTCGAGGATTGAGAGCTGTGCGCCGGGTACGCCTCGTACTGGCCTAAAGGCTAAAGACTGTCCCGCTTCCCTCTTCCCGAATCCTCAAAGACTTTGTGATCCCTCGATCATTGTGTACATAAGAGTGCTTCTTTCTTTTACTGCCTATAAAGAACTTGTTATTGAAATCCAACGGTGTGGTGTCCGTTCGTAAGTGTGGTGTGAGCTCAGTGTGTACGATCCTAGACTCGAAGTCCTCCCCGGTGAGGACCTCACGATAGGACTCAGCAAGATCTGTGGGAGAGGTGGGTCCTGGGGTGGTCGGGTGAGCACTACCTGGCCCTCTGAGATCGCCCCTTCTAACAATGCTGCTATACCCGGCCAAACTCAAGGTGCTGTCCCAGGGGAAGGCTCACTTCTTTGATTCCCCAGAAAAGGTCTGGGAATGGCTGGAGATCAGGGGAGACGACCTCCCGCCAGGTGAACGCGAAGGACCCCGTGAGAACTTGGGAACTCGGCAGCCACGGAAACGCCCCAACAGGCGACGACGACGCTCCGAGGCCACAGAGAGTGAGGAGCACCGCAGAGTCACAGTGGGGGACAATGGGGCCCTGCATCTGGCTCCGTCTGATGCTGAAGACGGGTCGGGCCCTTGAAGCCTCATTAGCCCGAAGACATACTGGTCCCGGATACACTGCAGGTCACGGCGGAGGACATGTCACTTACCGCTCCGGTGATCCCAGAGACTGGGGGGACCTAGACACCCGAGGCGGCGGATCCTTCTTGAAGGGACCTATGGGTTGAGTGTAATGCATGGTCGGCATATGGCGGGTCCTCAGACAGCATTGGGTCCACTCCAGTGTGCAGTGCCCGTGTGACATATCCTTTACAGGGGGTTTCTTCTCTATGAGTAATGTATGAATGAAGGGGGGAGAGCGAGTGTGGACAGGGAGATGAGTGAGCATGGACTTGGGTCGCCTAGTCGAGCCCGGTATTCTTTGCATTGACAATGGGTCTGGCCGGGAGTCGGGTGGGGGGGAAAGTTTTTCATTGTTTCTTGAGTGAATTTGCCTCGTTGGGCGAATGGGGTGGCTGTGCACGTCCTGGCACCAGCAGGGTAAGGGCATATTGGCGTGTATGGTTGTTGCTGATATCTTGCTCGCGGGAGGGGGGGAACTGTTTGAAGGGAACGTTGAGGGGAAATGTTTTAGGCATCATTTGTATTACAAGTCGGGCACTGGGCGGACATACTCTGTGAACAGATGATTGCGGCAGGGTGAATTCTATTGGAAATCATGGGGTATAAGTTTATGAGCTGGAACGTGATGGGGCTAAGCACATGCACCAAACGATAGAGTCCTCTCCTTCCTTCGAAGACATAAAGTATCCATCGCTTGCTTGCAGGAGACCCACCTGGTGGAGGACGGGGCGCAGAAATTGGGGAAAAAATGGCGTGGACAGCTGTTTCATGGGTCCTTCTCTACATATGCCAGAGGGGTTCTGGTTTGGGTGGCGCCTGGGGTACCGTTCGCTATCCAGTATATGGAAGCGGACATTCATGGTTGATACCTGCTCCTTAGGGCCAAGCTTGATGGCAGGGAAATAGTTTCTTAAATTCTTATGCACCCAACACTGATGACCCGACATTCTTTGGGACTTTGCCGAACGCCTTGATTCACGACCTGGGGACCCCGATACTTTGGTTTGGAGACTTTAACTATATTCTTGACCCAGTGCTAGATAGATCCCCATCCCGGGCGGATACAAAACCCCGTATGACTGCGCAGCTTAAGGAGGTCATGGACAATGTGGGGGCGGTGGACGTTTGGCCCCTCAGGTACCCGACACAGAAGGTATACACCTGCTTCACACTCACGCACAATACATACAGTCTCCTAGATAGAGTCTTAGTGGCAAATGGCGAGCTTAACATGACAGTGGATGTAACGCACCAGGCCCGTTTTTTGTCAGACCACTCTCCAGTAGCTTGCGTGGTTCAGTGGGAGCCCCCGGTTGTCCGCCCCGTACTTGGGGGCTCCCAGTGGATATCCTCCGAGACCAAGTGGGAAAAAGACACGTGGGGAAAGCCATCGGGGACTATGTAGTCCTCAGTTGGGGGGAGGGTAGCGTGTCCTTGGCCAACAAGTGGGAGGCCCTGAAGGCGGTAGTAAGAGGCGCTTGCATGGGGCTCACCTATGGTGTCCGGAAACAGCTCCTCCAAGATCTCCAGAAGGCGGAGGATACCCTCCTGCAGGCCCAACATGTAGTTGACCCTAGCGAACTCCAGAGGCTAGAGGAACAGGCAGCCCGGGCAAGGCTACATGACACCCTAGATAGGCTAGACTAATATACCCTGGGCCAATATAGGCAGCACCTCCACAGGGAGGGCGATACGTCAGGGAGGCTACTGGCTTGGATTCTGAGAAGGGAGCAGACCCCGAGTGTATTGTTGCCCTTCGGGACCAGAACGGAGAGTTTGTCTACTCAGAGCAGGCCCTCCTTGGGGTTCTCCACTCCCATTTACGGCAAGTATACGCGGCGGACTCGGATATCTCTGAGGCCTCTTATCTCCCCTATTTGCAGGGGTTGCCTGTGTCGACCCTTTCGGATTCAGATCAGGAGAGCTGGACGCAGGCCTGACATTGCTTGAGGTTCTTGGGGCGCTGGCCCACTTGCCGCATGCAAAATCGCCGGGAAGTGACGGGTTCCCTCCGGAGTTTTACCATGAATTCCAGGATAATTTTTCTACTATCCGGCTTTGACATGGTGCCTCTAGAGGACTTACCAGAGCTTGGGTTACGATGGGAGCGGACCAGTTTCCGATACCTGGGCATTCATGTGACCTCGACAGAGGAACAGTCCCTCCCCCGTAATGTGGATAGGGTGCTAACGTCTCTCCGGCAATCCATATCATTCTGGAACACCCTGCCACTGTCCCTAATGGGGCGACTGGCAATCGCTAAAATGGTGATGCTGCCGAGGACACTGTATGTCCTTCAAAACTCGTTGTGTCCTCTTACGTCTAGGGTTTCCTGGACCCTCAACACGTTGCTTACATCCCTGCTTTGGGTGGGGCGACGCAGCAGAGTGGCCCTCAGTACCGTCATGTGCTCCTTTGAGGAGGGAGGTTTGGAAGCCCATGGGCTTCGATCTATACTATTACGCTGCACAGCTCCTTCCGGCGGCCAGGTGGTTCGCAGACACAGATGTGTGGGAGACGCGATTGTTAGCGGGATGGGCCACGGCGCAGGAGCTCCAGATGGCTTTGATGCATGGGTCCGGAGCTAATGCTGAGCTCCCTTACGTGGTGAGGCATGCAGCCAGGGTATGGCAACGCTTTATAGAAAGGGTCCTGCGCTCAGCGCCATTTCACAGGGAACAACCGATTTGGATATTGGCACCCATGATGGAAATAGAGCAGCATTTGTCCTTTCGCGAATGGAGGGAGGGCGGGGGTGAGGTCCTTGCAGATCTGTACCCCTCCGAGGGCTTCTTGTCATACGAGCAGGCGGAGGAGTCATTCGGCCTTAGCGGCGGTCAATACCTGCATTATCAAGGAATGCGTTCAAAAGTGCGCTCGGTCTGGCCGCAGTGTCCGGAGATACCCCCGATGTCCCATACCTTACATATATTGTTGTCCTGTGGCAGAGGACATAGGTTGATAGCTTTACTTTACGCGGCTATGAAACATGATTCCGCCCCCCCCCCGGTGCCACCATCGTGGGCGGTCTGGGAGGCAGACAGGGGCAGCGCAAGCGCATAGGGATCTTGACACGGCGGGTGTCCTGTAATGCACGCTTTAAGCTTATTCATTTTAACGTTCTTCACCGCACCTACCTCACTTCTAAATCGGTGAGTCGTTATTCGGAAGATGGAAGGGACAATTGCCCCAGGTGTGGCATGGGGGGGCGTGGGTTTTTTACATCTGGCCTGGGAATGTCCGTTGGTGGGGAGTTTCTGGACAGGGTTGTAGGTCGTATAACGGCTACTACTGGCCTCTGAATCGAACTATCCCCCTTACACTGTCTGTTGGGATTGGTACCTAAGCCCAGGAAAAGGAAACTTCCATTTAAATTGTTACAACTGATGTTGGTGCTGGCTAGGCGTAGGGTCGCCATCACATGGATGGGACAGAGGGCCACTGATGTGGACACTTGGCTTAAGGATGTGAGGGAATGGACCCTCGCAGAGTAAACACACATGCAAAACACTAGAAAGGATGAAAAATTGCATGATGATCTGTTGGCGTGGCGTACCATGTGTATGACGGGTCTCGCTACGGATGGGCAATCGTCACACAGCAATTCAGAGGGGATTAGTGGCGAATTATTTTCAGCTAACGAATCGGAGTCTGAGGGGGAGAGGGGTGAAGATCACTGAGGGGTTACTTGCAAGGGGTGCGGTGCAGGGCCTGGCCTGTCTTCCCTCACAATGTCCGCAATATACTGTTTTATACTATTGTACCACATGTAATTCCGTTTTTCAGATGTTGTCCTAATCCGTGATGTGCCATAATGAGTCTGTCGATCTGTATACAAATGTTTTTTAACGATGCCAAGTGGGTAGGCGGGGGGGGTTCCTTCCTTTGTATTTTGCAAAATTGAAAAAATAAAGTTAAAAAAAAAACAAGGGGGAAAGTAAATTTGGTTCTCCTGTCAAGGTCAGTAAGATTGTTGGTAATGCTGTTCAAGTTGAAGGGGGGTTTTGGTGGAATCTGAGCAAAGTTGCTAAAATCAAAAGTTTTGTTCCAAGTGTGATTCCTAAAAATTCTGTTTCTACGGATTTTATTAGAACGAGTTCACGCAATGTCATTAAACCTGCTAGGTTTAGAGATTGATTGCTGTTTTTTTTAAAACATGTTTTTTTGGTTGTTTCTGCTTATGTTTTTATTTGATTTTATTTTATTGGTTTTTGAAGAAGAGAAGGTAATGGAGTAATCTGTATTATGTTTAGCTTACTGTATCTTGTATTTTGCCTATGCACTTTTCTAATGTTCTTAGAATGCTTTGTCACAGCTTAGTTACAGTAGAATGTGTATCTTGTTTCATTCTTGAGTTAAGTGCAGTTGGGGCTGGCTGCTGCTGTGGCTAGCTCATTTCCATGTAACCTATTAAATATTTACTCAAGACATCAACATTGTTTCCTGCAAGTTATTTCAAAGTGTTAGAGGGTCTTCATCAGTGGACATCCCCCCAACCTCCCTGCTAATACGCTGGCCCTTTTACCATTTATTTATGCCTATTTATATAGCACAGACATTACCCAAAGGAATAGCATGCTTTACACAAGAAATATTTAGTTAAATGCAAGTTACAGCTGGTTTAAGATAGACAATGCAGTTAGACGTAATTATTAAGGTTGAAAGTACTGTAAGGTAGATCATTACTTAAAACAAAATGTTCAAAAGACGTAAAAGGTTGAGACAGAATACAGAGTGTACAAAGGGTGCATATGACCATAAAAAGCTTGGGGTAGTATACAGCCATAAAAAGGTTGAGATAGGATAGAGGTCTGTGGCAAGAGTTTTTTTAACTGAGTTTCAGCTAAAATACTGTTGGAAGAGAAAGGCTTTCAGGTCCGTTTTGAAAGTCGTCAGCTGGGTAGTAAAAAGTTTCCCAGCATCCGGGACAAAAAATTTCAATTTTATTAAGGACACGGAGGCAAGGATTATGCTTATTTAAAGCTGAGACACCACCACAGAAGCAATATCCACAATAGGCTAATAATAAACTGATTTAAACATAGATTCTGATGTCCAATCAGCCACTTTGAGAATATCCTTTAACCCCTTCAGTGCTGCGCGAATTTCGCTGCAGTGCTGAAGGGTCATAAATCACATTGACTCATGACGGAAATGTTCCGTCATCAGCACCGGAGCACCGACGATGATGACGGAACCGTTCCGTCATGAGCATGCAAGGGGTTAAACGAGAAGTCAAAGCAAATGATTTTGAAGCCATTGCGTCTCTAGATGAGTGGACGTCAAACACAGAGATATAACTAACAGCTCCAATCAGAAGACGACACCAGACGAAAAAACTTTTGCAAAGCCATCAACAATTGACCCCCCCCCTTAGCTGAACAAAATTTAGTGGTACTCAACTCATGCACTTCCAAACAATGCACCAGGTAAAGTTTAGAATTATCCCGGGAAAGCTAGATAAGATACTGATCTTCAAATACATTAGAAAAAGTAACACCCTAAGGAGAGAAAACTTTCCCCACCAGATCTAAAACTCGTACGTAAGACACATGCTTGCATGAGATCAGGCACAAAAGCATGGTTAATATGGCTGAGAGTTGCTTCCGAGAGAGAAATTTGTTTTCTGGCTAAGAATCTAAAAATCGCAGGACTATGTTAACGTCCTATAAACAGAATATGTAGACTGAGGAGGCTTTGTCATGTGAATACCTTTCAATTTACATAGTATGGAATGTTCGCCAACGGGTTTGCCATCGACCATGAAATGACCCGACAAAATAACGGACCTAAAATTATTCACTGATTGATACGCTATTCCTGCAGAAGCCAAGGAGGATAAAAAATGTATGACAAAAGTACAATCCACTCTAACGGGATCTGCACGGAATCAATTACACCATCGTCTCCAGGCTGATGTGTATTGTTTCTGTATGCCTAATGACCAGTTTGACAGATGAAAGCATTAGCCTCTTGAGAAAGGCCCAGGTGACTCTTTCTTTCCTAGAAACCCTCCAAGCCATGAGAGAGAGATGATCCGACAGGATCAGTGGATGTGGAAGGACTGCTGGTTCCAGAAGGAGGTTCCAATGGGATGGAATCAGAATAGGAAAGGCACAAGTCAGTCCCAAAATTACCAGAAACCATGATTGCGCTCCCCAAAGCAGAGTTACCAAGATCAACTGTGCCCCCTGTCATCTCAACTGTGCCAACACCCTGAGAATCATCATGAATGGGGGAAAAGGGTAACCCAGGAAGGGTGACCAATCCTGAAGAAATGCATTTGTGGCCTGGGCTTCCGGTTCCGGACACTAACTGAAAAAATGTGGGAGCTGCTGGTTGAGGCAAGATGCAAAAAGGTCTACAAAATGAGGGCCCCACTGACTTTGAAGTGCATGGAATACTTTGGGATGAAGTCTCCAATCGCTGAAGTCCCAAAGATGACAAGACTGCCAGTCAGCAACATAATTACTTTGGCCCGGGAGATATCCTGCCACCACAGATATCCGATGCATGAGATAAAAGTGCCAAAAGTCCTTGGCTGTCTCTGCAAAAGACAGTATTTTGTCCCACCCAACTTGTTCATATAACGTACCGGGCGCCAAGATGCTGTATTTTATGAAGAAGCATTCAACAATTGGACTTTGCAGGGGAGAGACCTCAAATCAAAAATGAACTCAGTAGGAGTTCCAAACACTTGATGTGGATGTCCAGTGTCTGCTTTGCACCAATGACCTCCCCATGGATATTGCCCTAAAACAGGATCCCCAGCCCCAATGGTTGGCATCGAACTCTATTATTATCTCTGAAGTTTACCCAGAAATCACTCTGCCATTCCAGTGCTCCATGTGATCTAACCAAGATATTTCCATCCTCGCCTCCTCTGAAAGAGGAATCTGCTCCGAGTAACTGAGGCCCTTTCAGAGATGTTTAATTTTGTTTTCCTCTGAAGAGCCTGATAATGAAGAGGACTGGGGAATGTGGCCTGGATCAATAAGGCTAACAGGCCCACAATGCGGGCTCTCGACCTCAAGGATACAGATTGTTTGTTCAGTGTTGACCTCAATTCTTTCTTGATGTTTAGGACTTTCTGGGGAGGCAGGATTAGTAGGTACCGAAGGGAATCTATCTGGAAACCCAAGAACTCCAACTGCTGCAAGTAAGTCAGAATCGACTTCTCAACGTTTATGACGAAGCCCACATCCTGAAGGAGGATAATCGTCCACTCAAAATGGGTTAGGGCCAATTGACGGTTCTGTGTCAGGATAATGATGTTGTGCCCGATTCACAGAACTAACTTAAGAGAAAATCCTAAATGTACTACTTTTGGTATTCACAGAAGTTAGGATTTTGTCTTAAGTTTGTTTTAAGACAGACTTAAGACAGACTTAAGACAAAATCCTAACTTAAGTCTGTCTTAAGTCTGTCTTAAGACAAACTTAAGACAAAATCCTAACTTCTGTGAATACCAAAAGTAGTAAGTTTAGGATTTTCTCTTAAGTTAGTTCTGTGAATCGGGCCCGTTGTTTAGATATATGATAAGACGAACCCCCGGACTCTCAGGGACTCCATCACATTCCGCATGATCTTTGTGAAGCATCATGGGGTGGATGAGAGGCAGAAAGGGAGGGCTTTGTATTCGTAACAACAGCCTTGCCAGAAGAACTGAAGAAAACGTTCATGAGGCGAGAAAATGGGGACAGTTATGTAGTTGTTTTTTTAAATTTAACCAGAGCATTCAATCCCCTTCCTGAGGAATATCCCTTGGGAGATGGATACCTTCCATTTTGAAATGTTTGTAAATGATCCAACCATTGAAATACCTCAGATTCAATACTAAGCGGCACCTGCCTCCTTTATGTTTTACTATGAATATACCACCAGGAAACCGTCTGACATGACACCTCTATAGCACCTTTCTGTAGAAAAGCTTGAACCTCTGTGGAGCTTTAATCTTGCTCTTGTTGTGAAAATACATTGTGATAGGGGGAGAGATCTGCCCAGGGACTTGTAAAACTCTAGCTTGTAGCTCTGAATGTCCTAGAGAGCCCCATAATCCTAACTTAAGTCTGTCTTAAGTCTGTCTTAAGACAAACTTTAATCAATCAATCAATCAAGGCATTTGTATTGCGCGCTACTCACCCGGAGGGTCTCAAGGCGCTTGGGGGAGGGGGGTCCGCTACTGTTCGAACAGCCAGGTCTTGAGTTGCCTCCTGAAGGAGAGGTGGTCTTTGGTCAGGCGGAGGTGGATGGGTAGGGAGTTCCACGTCTTGGCAGCCAGGTAGGAGAAGGATTTTCCTCCCGCTGTGGCTCTTAGGATGCGGGGAACGGCGGCGAGGGCGTGGTTGGTCGATCGTAGCTGGCGGGTGGGAATGTAGAAGGTCAGACGGTCATTGAGGTATCTGGGGCCTTGGTTGTGGAGAGCTTTGTGTGCGTGGGTGAGGAGTCGGAACGTGATTCTCTTGCTGACGGGGAGCCAGTGCAGGTCTCTCAGGTGTCCAGCAATGTGGCTCTGTCGGGGGATGTCCAGGATGAGTCGTGCTGAGGCGTTCTGGATGCGTTGGAGTCTTTTCTGAAGTTTGGCTGTGGTTCCGGCGTAGAGGGAGTTGCTGTAGTCCAGTCGGCTGGTGACGAGGGCGTGGGTGACCGTCTTCCTGGTTTCGGTGGGGATCCACCGGAATATCTTGCGCAGCATGCGTAGAATGTTGAAGCATGACGAGGAGACGGCGTTGACTTGTCTGGTCATTGAGAGGGAGGAGTCTAGGATGAAGCCCAGGTTGCGTGCGTGGTCCGTTGGTTTGGGTGCGTTGCCCAGGGCAGGGGGCCACCAGGAGTCGTCCCAGGCGGAGGGTGATGATCCTAGGATGAGGACTTCCGTCTTATCTGAGTTCAGTTTCAGGCGGCTGTTCCTCATCCACTCGGCTACGTCCTTCATCCCTTCATGTAGGTTGGTTCTGGCGGTTGTGGGGTCGTTGGTGAGGGAGAGAATCAGCTGGGTGTCGTTGGCGTAGGAGATGATATTGAGGTTGTGTTGGCGTGTGATGGCTGCGAGGGGGCTCATGTAGACGTTGAAGAGGGTGGGGCTGAGTGATGATCCTTGTGGTACGCCGCAGATGACTTCGGTGGCCTCAGATCTGAACGGGGGGAGGCATACTCACTGGGTTCTTCCGGCGATGAAGGAGATGATCCACTCCAGTGCCTTCTATTGGATTCCGACGTTGTTCAGGCGTTGCACTAGGGTGCGGTGGCAGACCGTGTCGAACGCTGCGGAGAGGTCCAGGAGGATGAGGGCCGCTGTTTCCCCGTTGTCTAGCAGGGCTCGGATGTTGTCGGTGGCTGCGATGAGGGCGGTCTCGGTGCTGTGGTTGGCCCGGAAGCCGGACTGCGAGTGGTCGAGGGATCCATTCGTCTCGAGGAACTCGGCCAGCTGTCTGTTGACGGTCTTCTCGATAACTTTGGCAGGAAAAGGAAGGAACGAGATGGGGCGGTAGTTTTTGAGGTCGATGGGGTCCGCTGACGGTTTCTTCAGTAGGGCGCTGAGTTCGGCATGCTTCCAGCTCTCTGGGAAGGTGGCGGTGTCAAAGGAGGTGTTGATGATGTCCTGGAGGTGGGGTGCGATGACGGCATCGGCCTTGTTGAAGATGTGGCGAGGGCAGGGGTCAGTTGGTGATCCGGAGTGGATGGAGTTCATCGTGCGGATGGTGTCTTCGGTGTTGATCGGGGTCCAGGCTCGGAGGGTGGTGGTGGGGGGCATTGGTACGGTCGTAGGGTGCGTTGGCTGTGTGCTGAAACTGTTGTGTATGTCTGCGTTCTTGCTATGGAAGAACAAGGCGAGCGAGTTGCAGAGGTCTTGCGAGGGAGTGATGTTGTTGTTTCCGGCGCTGGGGTTCGAGAGCTCTTTGACGATGATGAAGAGTTCCTTGCTGTTGTGGGCGTTGTTGTCCAGTCGTTCCTTGAATGCTTTTTTCTTGGTGGTGTGGATCAGCTGGTGGTGTTTTCGGGTGGCGTGCTTGAGGGTGGTCATGTTGTCTGCAGTCGGGTCTCTGCGCCATGCTTTCTCGAGGGCCCGGCAGTTCTTCTTGGATCTCTTGAGTTCGTCGGTGAACCAGGATGCTTTCTTGTTGCCGGGTCTGACGGGGGGGGTCTTCAATGGGGCGAGGTCGTCTGCGCAGTTGGTGATCCATCTTGTGAGGTTGTTGGTGGCTTGGTTGGGGTTTGTTGAGCTGGCGGGAGGGTTCTGGCTCAGGGATGTGGTCAGTTGGTTGGTGGTGATCTTGTTCCAGCTTCTGCGGGGAAACTGTTGCGGGTGGTGGTGAGTGGTGGTCCTACTGAAGCTGAAGTGGACACAGCTGTGGTCTGTCCAGTGGAGTCCGGTGGTGTGGCTGAAGGAGATGTCATTGCTGGACGAGAAGACGGGGTCAAGCGTGTGGCCGGCGTAGTGTGTGGGGGTGGTCACCAGTTGCTTGAGTCCGAGGTTGGCGAGGTTGTCCAGCAGGGTGGTGGTGTTGCGGTCGTTATTGTTCTCTAGGTGGAAGTTGAGGTCCCCAAGGAGTATGAGGTCAGCCGAGGGGAGGGTGTGCGGGCTGATGAAGTCGGCGATGTCTTCGCTGAATTGTGTGCGTGGTCCTGGGGGTCTGTAGATGAGGGTGCCTCTGAGGGTGGTCTTGGAGTCAGTGAGTATCTGGAAGTGCAGGTGTTCGGCAGCTGTGAAGGTGTCGTCGGAGTTGGTCGTGATGCGGATGGTGTTCTTGTAGACGATGGTGATGCCTCCTCCGGTCTGGTTGACACGGTCCCTTCGGGTGATCTTGTATCCGTCCGGGATGGCGATGGCGATGTCGGGCGCTGAGGAGGCATTCATCCAGGTTTTTGTGAGGAAAGCGACGTCTGGTGATGTGGAGTCGAGCAGGTTCCATAGTTCCACGGCGTGTCTGTGGAGGGAGCGGGTGTTGAGCAGGATGCACTTGAGGTGGTTGCTGCTGGTGCTCGGCTTGGCGGGTGTGGTGCAGGTCTGGACGCAGGAGAACTTGCAGGATTGGCAGGCGAAGGGTCCGTGGGTGCGTCCTGGGGTGGCACGGTGGCAGCCAGGGATTCGGCCGGTGTTGACTGCATCCGGTGTCGTAAGTCCGGTGGGTGGGTTGGCAGCTGCGGGGGCCAGGGGGTCTGGTGCTGGGCGCGGTCCAGGCGCGGACGGGCGCAGACGGGCTTGCCTTTGGCACGCCTTCGGCGCACAATCGGCACGCCCGCTGCGCGTACGCGTGGACTCTGCCATAAATGGCGAGTGGGGGGGCGGAGCGAGGAAGGAGCAGCTGGGAGGTGGGAGCGGGGTGGCGAATGGGAGAGGGACCAGGTGGAGAGAGGGCGGGGCCACGGGGAAGCAGCGGCAGGGAGCGGGGAATGGCGGCTGAAGCACTAGGGGGTCAGCAAAACAAACAAAGGCAGGGGATAACAGCGGGCAATCAGGGGCACAGCACGATAACAGAGGCAAAAAAAAGCAGAAATACAATTACGAACGCAGAGATACAAACGCACAAGAGCAGAATCAGGGGCACAGCGGAAGCAAGGTGGCAACGAGCAGGCGGTGGCAGCAGGGGGACCGGGTGACCGCGGGAGGAGCCACGCAGCAGGTTGAGCGACCGGCACTGACGAGGTCAGGCTGGTCACAGCTCCCCGTCGCACGGCCAAGTCCTTAAGTGCCCAGTGGGAGGGAGGAGCAGCTAGGAGGTGGGATCGGGGTGGCGAATGGGAGAGGGACCAGGAGGAGAGGGGGCGGGCCGCGGGGGAGCAGCGGCAGGGAGCGGGGAACGGCGGCTGAAGCGCTAGGGGGTCAGCAAAACAAACAAAGGCAGGGGGTTAACAGCAGACAATCAGGGGCACAGCACGATAACAGAGGCAAAAAACAGCAGAAATACAATTACGAACGCAGAGATACAAACGCACAAGAGCAGAATCAGGGGCACAGCGGAAGCAAGGTGGCAACGAGCAGGCGGTGGAAGCAGGGTGACCGGGTGACCTCGGGAAGAGCCACGCGGCGGGTTGAGCGACCGGCACTGACGAGGTCAGGCAGGTCACAGCTCCCCGTCGCACGGCCGAGGCCTTAAGTGCCCAGTGGGAGGGAGGAGCAGCTGGGAGGTGGGAGCGGAGTGGCGAATGGGAGAGGGACCAGGTGGAGAGGGGGCGGGGCCGCGTGGGAGCAGCGGCAGGGAGTGGGGAACGGTGGCTGAAGCGCTAGGGGGTCAGCAAAACAAACAAAGGCAGGAGGATAACAGCGGACAATCAGGGGCACAGCACGATAACAGAGGCAAAAAACAGCAGAAATACAATTACGAACGCAGAGATACAAACGCACAAGAGCAGAATCAGGGGCACAGCGGAAGCAAGGTGGCAACGAGCAGGCGGTGGCAGCAGGGGGACCGGGTTGCCTCGGGAGGAGCCACGCGGCGGGTTGAGCGACCGGCACTGACGAGGTCTGGCTGGTCACAGCTCCCCGTCGCACGAACGAGTCCTTAGGTGCCCAGTGGCAGGGAGGAGCAGCTGGGAGGTGGGAGCGGGGTGGCGAATGGGAGAGGGACCAGGTGGAGAGGGGGCGGGGCCGCAGGGGAGCTGCGGCAGGGAGCGGGGAACGGCGGCTGAAGCGCTAGGGGGTCAGCAAAACAAACAAAGGCAGGGGGATAACAGCGGACAATCAGGGGCCCAGCACGATAACAGAGGCAAAAAAACAGCAGAAATACAATTACGAACGCAGAGATACAAACGCACAATAGCAGAATCAGGGGCACAGTGGAAGCAAGGTGGCAACGAGCAGGCGGTGGCAGCAGGGGGACCGGGTGACCTCGGGAGGAGCCACGTCAGTGCGGGACCCTCAACCCGCAAAATCCAAAAAGACAAAATCCTAACTTCTGTGAATACCAAAAGTAGTAAGTTTAGGATTTTGTCTTAAGTTAGTTCTGTGAATCGGGCCCTCTGACTCTTTAGAAAGCATGGGCGGAAAATCCGTTCTGTTCGCGGAATTTGCGGATTTTTGGCAATTTCGCGGTCCGCGCATCACGCAAATTTGCCCAAAAATCTGCAAATTCGCAAGTTGGTGGATTTTTTTGCTTGGTCGCGCTTGAAAAATACAATATCACGCTCACGGCATTGACTTACCGTGATTCTGTGTTCGCCCTGTTGTTTTTCTCCCGGTTTGCGTTTGCTGCGCCATTTTGGATCTTGCTGCGTGATCTCGCGAGAGTTTTTCGACCGCGAGTACGTCATCGCGGTCGCCCATCTTGCACAGCGAGTGTTTCACAACGCGAGTACGTCATAAGGGCCCGCGATCACGCATCGCGGGAGTAAACAATTGCGAGCACGTAGATGCGGCACGCAGATGACTTCCCGCGGGAGATTTGAACAGCTCGCTTTCCCGAACTTGCAAAAATTGCAACTCTGCACAAGAAATCCACCGCAGGCAGCATAATCCTTCTGAAAATGATGATTTTGATCAGAATAACTCCTCAGATTGCCATTTGGCTGCACTTTTTTTGCAAGCAGTCCATTTTTTGTGGGGGTGGGAGGAAGGAAGTGCCCCAGAGTCTCCAACTTCCTGTTCCTGTCCAGCAGGCTCCTCCCAGAGCTTTGTCCACGTCCTTGTCACTTTTCATTTGGATCTGGAGCTGGAAGGATTACTCTTTGTGGCTGCTGCTGGATATTTGTATTTGAGGACTTTTGGGACTTTGGATCACTTTTGGATTTGAGATTTTACAAGTGAGTTGGTGTTGTTTGTTTGGGGCATTGCAGTTGCTGTTGTTTGTTTGGGGCATTGCAGTTGCTGTAACTACAATTTTAAAACGTTTTCACAACTTTAAAAAATATATATTCGAGGAGGAGCTACGCTCGTAACCAAGATGGCCGCATAAGCTCCCGGCTCCGTCGACCTCCGCCAGAAGCTCATAAATCCTGTGCACTATTCTGACTTCCCGCCGGACTCCCGTGCTGGTGATTTGCGCCTGATTCGAAAGGTGCAACCCCGAAATTTCTGGCGGCCCGGAGAGCGAAGACATCCCGTGCGCCATTTTTGGCCTGCCCCAGACTTGACGCCGGGGCCTCGAGTTTCAACTTGGCCGGGTTGGAGTCGAACAACATCGGCTGTGGAAAGTGGGTGGATCCGGTCTCCCGAAGTGGCTTTGTTTCTTTCCCTTATTGGATGGCGCTCCGGTGACGGTACTACCCTGCAACTACGGTGGCCCGTTATTATTGAGTATTTGTTCGAGGATTCTTTTCCCGGAGACCCCGTTGAGCTCCCGGTGGTTCTCTGGTATAGATTCCTCGTGGGCGGCGACGGTGTACCTCTCGTGCTGTAGAAGTGTTTTACAGTGGACTCTACATCAATTCTGCCCTGTGCCCCGGAGAAGTCGACCTCTGGGGTTTGGATACCCGCCCGGTCGCTCATTGAGAGGCGATGGAGCGGTCTGAAACTACACCGTCGCTACGCACTGTAATGGCCGCCATTTTGCAGCTTCACGAACGGGTCGTCGCCACCATCCAGGGGATGATTGTCACTGTTGACTGTGTTAGTCCTAGACCGGATTCCGACCCTCTGTTGTTAGAAAGCCGAGCTACTCCACCCGCGGAAACCGTCTTGATTGGCGCCGAGGACCCCGAGCGGGTTATTCATTTGGAACCTCCCAGCAACCCTAAGATGGCGGCGATCGAGGCCGAAACGACTGGATGTGTGTTCAGCCCTGAATTGATACCACCCGAGATGGCTGTGACTACCCCCCTGAGAAAGTATGCCTCCTCCCACGACTGTCAATTTCGACCTTCGTTTCTTCCTGTGAGCGATAGACACCGCTTGGACACTTTCTCTTTGATGGGCAGTGGACTTGCTCTGACTTTTGATCTCTGTGTACGTTTATCCTGCTTTCCCTCTCCTCGTATTAACTTTGACATTCTCCTGTTTTTTGACATTCTTGTCGTGATGGCGGTCCGATTGGGTGTATCCAACGTGGAGAATCGTGGCGACTTGTTTGTGCTGAGGGGAATTTTTGTTTTTGACCGTGAGGGTTTGGGCTGAACTTGATTGAACTTCGATGCATTGTTTTCTCTATTTTTGGCTGGGTTGTATCTATGGGAGCGGGGCCGACTGTGTATCTGAATAGTCTGGTTATTGTTTTCTACTGTATCTGGACGGGGTCTGCTATCTCTGTTGATTGGGGTCGGACGGGATGTTCTCTTCCCTCTCTGTTTGCGGCTCCCCTACATGCTATTTCTTGATTTGCTCTGCTTTGCTTTTCTGACGGTAGGGGGTGTCTGCTTTTGGCGGGGGGATGGGAGTCCGGGAGCTCGTATCGTGTTGTACATTCTCCTCCTCCACCTTTTTCCCCATCCTTGGGGTGTAGTTTAGGGGGCGACAGGCACACTGCTAGTGGGGTTAGGTCGTAGCCATCGGCAGGGGTGTAGGGTGGGGGGTTGTGGTGGGGTTTATTATTTTTCCTTTGTTATTTTCTATGACCTTTCTATTCCCTTTTCCCTCTCTCACAAGAACTGTGGCATATTCTCCTGTTTTTATCGTATCTGGGTGTCACTTGTATGCTTCTTACATCCTGTATTTTTGGTGGGTGGATGGGGTGGGGGGAGGCCTGCGGTCATTGACGTTTAATTGTTTTGCTCCAGCCATCCGCTGGTATCGATCATTCTGCCACTCATGACTGTATGGTGTTTCTTTACTTCACTCGCCCATCCCCAGCTGTAATGTGTTTCGTTTACTGGCACCCAATATGCATATTACCTCTCTTGTGTTTAAAATAATAAAAATAAAAAAAATAAAAATATATATATATATATATTCTGGGTAGCCACAGTATCCAGTAGGCCCAGGATTAGTCATGAGTGCATGATGCAACTGTTTCCGTGAGTTTTTTTTTAACTTAAATCTCAGTTATGTCATGGAATTTTAGCTCACTGTTGTATGTGGATTTAATTTTTTTTATTTTGGGGTGCCTGTAAAACCTCACTAGCCAGTAGGCCCTGGGGTAGTGAGTGGTGCATGGACCAAGTCTTTCTGTGGGGTGTCTTGAATTTAAACATCATTGAGGGCATGGATGGCATTGGATTGTGGGGTATTTGTGTGTTTTTCGACTTTTTGGGGTGTTGTTGGGGTCTGGCCATGTGGGTGGGAGACATTTTGAGGCCTGGTCCAGGCAGGGCCTGGCCATGGGGTCGGGGTCAATGGGCAATTTTGAAGCCATGCAGTGTGTGCAGGCCTGCACCCAGTTTGCCTTGCTTTTATCCATTGTGCCCAGGGGTACTCAGTGGTCCATGGACCAAGCCTTTCTGTGGGGTGTATTAAATTTAAACATCATTGAGGGCATGGATGACATTGGATTGTGGTGATTTTTGCGTGTTTTTCAAATTTTTGGGGTGTTGTTGGGGCCTGGCCATGTGGGTGGGGGCCATTTTGAGGCCTGGTCCAGGGCCTGGCCATGTGGGTGGGTGTCAAGGGTCCATTTTTAAACCATGCAGTATGCTCAGGCCTGCGCCCAGTTTGCCTTGCTTTCATCCATTATGCCCAGGGGTACTCAGTGGTCCATGGGCCAAGCCTTTCTGGGGGGTGTCTTGAATTTAAACATCATTGAGGGCATGGATGGCATTGGATTGTGGTAATTTTTGTGTGTTTTTAGACTTTTAGGATGGTTTTCCGGCCTGGCCATGTGGGTGAGGCCATTTTGAGGCCTGGTCCAGGCAGGTCCTGGCCATGTGGTGGGGGTCAAGGGGCCATTTTGAAGCCATGCAGTGTGCTCAGGCCTGCACCCAGTTTGCCTTGTTTTTATCCATTATGCCCAGGGGTACTCAGTGGTCCACGGACCAAGCCTTTCCGTGGGGTGTCTTGAATTTAAACCTTCTGCACACTCCAAAGATCCTCTCCCCGCCACATTAGCCCAAGAATTCAAATCCACCATCGCCCCTATTTGGTCTAAAATTATCAACTCCTCTCTCTCCACAGGCTGTGTCCCTGCATCCCTCCAACTTGGCCAAATTACGCCCATTCCCAAAAACTCCACTGCGGACCCTAATGATCCAAACAACCTTCGTCCCATCTCTAACCTTCCTTTCCTCTCCAAAGCCCTCGAAAAATGTGTCTTAATGCAACTAGAGAAACACATTATCTCATTCAACCTCCTTGATGTCTTCCAGTCCGGCTTCAGAAAGGGTTGCAGCACTGAAACTGCTATGCTTAATGTCATGGATGATATTCACCGTTCCCTTGACAAAGGTGAATCCTCCATACTTATCCTTCTTGACCTCTCAGCTGCATTTGATACCGTTCACCACCATACCCTTCTCAACACCCTCAAAGATCGATTCGGCTTTGAAGGCACGGTACTCAAATGGTTCTCCTCATTCCTCCAAAACAGATCCCAACAAATCAAACTTAGCCATTTCCTCTCCAAACCTCAACCTGTTACACTTGGAGTTCCCCAAGGTTCCATCCTCTCCCCTACCCTATTCAATCTGTACATGGAACCACTCACCCTCATCCTCAAACACGCTAATATCAGTTACCATCTCTATGCTGATGACACGCAACTATACTACAAGATCAAATCTCACAAAGACATCCTTCACCTAAACGAGACACTGACTAAAATTCAAAGCTGGTTCCATCTGAACCATCTCAAATTAAACCCCCAAAAAACTGTAATCATTATCTTCTCCCCCAAAAACAATCCTCTTCCCATCCAACTCTGGGTAAAGGACATCAATGCACTTAACTACACTCTCTCCACCTCTAATACTGTTAAGTCCCTTGGTATCAGTATTGACCAAAATCTCAAACTCGTCCCCCACATCAAAAATGCCTCTAAAAGCGCTCTTCTAACGCTTCTCCACCTCAAAAAACTCAAACCTTTCATTCCATCAGAAGATTTCAAACTTGTTGTCCAGTCACTGGTCCTCTCCAGGATCGACTATGGCAACGCCACTTTGGCTGGCACCCCTAAAATCCATCTTGCCCCAATTAAATCTGTCCTCCACTTTGCAGCTAGACTCATCTCCGACTGCAGAAAATTTGATCACATCACCCCCATCCTCAAAAATCTCAAGTGGCTTCCGATAGAAGGAAGATCCACATAAAAAATTGCCCGCATCACTCACAAAGCTCTTCACCAAACCTCCCCTTCCTACCTGGCAATTAAACTTCAGAAAGCAGGTTGTTCCAGATCCCTGAGAAGCACTAACTCACTTATCCTGATCCCACCCAGACTTAAACATCAAAAGACCCAAACCTGTGTGTTCTCTGGTAACGCTCCCACAATCTGGAACTCCCTCCCAAAGGATATCCGATGCAACCCTTCCTACCATCTCTTCAAAAAAGAACTTAAAATATTGCTTCTCAACAAATACTGGGGTATCTAATGTCACGGACCCTTTACATGCCCACTGTATCGTAATACTTGTAGCTTGACACCATCCCTGATAACTCCTCTCTCTCATACTATGCTCTCCCCTCCCTCCTCCGCTATACCCTTGCCCTCTCTATCTCTCCCTCACTTCACCTCCATCTCTCTCCTCCCTTCTTTATGTTTATACTTTTCCATTTATATGTCCATACTCCTCTGATGCACTTGACTTGTTTGATCTCACTGTTCAATGTTTGCTTTTACCTTCCTTGTAAAGCGCTCTGATACTCTCGGGTCCAGCAGCGCTATATAAAACCTTTGAAATAAATAAATTGAGGGCATGGATGGCATTGGATTGTGGTGATTTTTGTGTGTTTTTCGACTTTTTGGGGTGGTGTTGGGGCCTGGCCATGTGGGTGGGGGCCATTTTGAGGCCTGGTCCAGGCAGGGCCTGGCCATGTGGTGGGGGTCAAGGGGCCATTTTGAAGCCATACAGTGTGCTTTGAGCCATAGGCCTGCAACAAGCCTGCCCTGCTTTCACCCATTATGCCCAGGGGTAGTGAGTGGTGTATGGCCAAGGCTTTGTGTGGGGCCTCTTGAATTTTAAACATCATTGAGGGCATGGATGGCATTGGATTGTGGTGATTCATGTGTGTTTTTCGACTTTTTGGGGTGTTGTTGGGGCCTGGCCCTGTGGGTGGGGGCCCTTTTGAGGCCTGGTCCATGCAGGGCCTGGCCATGTGGTGGGGGTCAAGGGGTCATTTTGAAGCCATGCAGTGTGCTCAGGCCTGCACCTAGTTTGCCTTGCTTTCATCCATTATGCCCAGGGGTACTCAGTGGTCCATGGACCAAGCCTTTCTGTAGGGAGTCTTAAATTTAAACATCATTGAGGGCATGGATGGCATTGTATTGTGGTGATGTTTGTGTGTTTTTTGACTTTTTGGGGTGGTGTCGGGGCCTGGCCATGTGGGTGGAGGCCATTTTGAGGCCTGGTCCAGGCAAGGCCTGGCCATGTGGTGGGGGTCAAGGGCCCATTTTGAAGCCATGCAGTGTGCTCAGGCCTGCACCCAGTTTGCCTTGCTTTCATCCATTATGCCCAGGGGTACTCAGTGGTCCATGGGCCAACACTTTCTGTGGGGTGTCTTGAATTTAAATATCATTGAGGGCATGGATGGCATTGGATTGTGGTGATTTTTGTGTGTTTTTTTATTTTTTGAGGTGTTTAACTGATGTTCCTCTGGCTTCCTTTGCTTTTAGGTGCACAAGAGAACCACCAGTGCCAGGAAGAAGTCCTGCAGCGGTGTGTGCAGCACAACGTCACGTGACGTCACGTGTGGCCACAGATAACTCTGCAACTCGTGCAACTGCAGCCTGCTGTTCTGACATCTGAAGAAGATGGGCCCAAAGAAAGGTGGCCGTAGCTCCTCTACAAAAAAAGTTGCCAGTGCCACTGCCAGTAAGAAAAAGCAGAAGAAGCAAGTGGTGCCACTTACCAAGGAGACTTGTGTCACCACAGACACTTTTTTTGGGAGAATAAAAACAACGCCTGCAGCAGCGGGGTCCGCCGGGGACCAAGCTGGGAGCAGCACCTCCGCTTCATTAAGCTCAGTGCCACCACGCAAGGTTAGGTCCAAGCCCATGAGTGCTGCAGAGGCAGCCACTGTCATTGCTCAATCACCATCGACCAGTGATGTTGGCTCATCGCAAGAAAGTAGCACCCAATCAACGCAGGGTGTAACTCAGCTGACGAGTGTCCAACAACCACAGCCGCAACGACAACAACAGGTGCAACAAGAACAAGCGCAAGTACATGGGCAAGAAAAGGCGTAAGTACATGCGCAAGGAGAGGAGCAAGTACATGCGCAAGGAACGGCGCAAGTAGAGGCGCAAGTGGAGGCGCAAGTAGAGGCGCAAGTAGAGGCGCAAGGAGAGGCGCAAGGATAGGCGCATGGAGAGGCGCAACTAGAGGCGCATGGAGTGGCACAACCGCCCACAATGCTTGTTCCTCCAGAAGTAGGGGCACATCAGGAAATCGAGATTCAAGCAGAGGTATCATCCGAGGAAGCCACTCCTCCTGAGGATGATCCATTGTCTTCCAGATCCCCAGCAAGAAAAAGGTCAGGGAGGGCTACTACAAGTTCTTCTTCAAGCCCCCTTCCTTCTGATGATCTTGATCTTGATTGGAACCCACCAATGCAGTCTGAGAGGGAGGCACGCCATGAGCCGACAAAGGTAGCTAAGCCTAAAAGGAAGGTTCCGGCAAGCTTTCTGTTATGGGTGATGACGACGAACAAGAAGTGTTGTATTCTGCTGCTGATGAACAGTCTGACGACAACACAGTCATCATAGTCGTCACTTCAGCCCCAGTGGGCATGCAGCAGACAGACATTTTTACCCTATCCCGAATGGCTGCTGAGCGGGATGTGGGCTGCGTGGCACTGGTACCACCACCAACGCAGTTAACTACAACCCCAACATGACCTACAGCTTCCATATTTTCCCGTCAGAAGGGAACTCCATCCAGCTCGACCTCCATTACCTCAAGTAGTGGTGCTGTAAGTGCACAACAGAGTCGAATTCAGTCACGCCCATCCTTCACTTCATCTGGCATTGAAACTGAAAGTAACACCTCCACCACCAGCAGACATTTCCAGTCCCCAGTTTGGAACTTCTTTAGTGTTAGCACAAAGGCAGAAAACCTTGGTCGTTTGTTCGATTTGTAAAATGGTAGTTAGTCGGGGTAAGCTTGGTACCAACTATGGTACCGGAGGCCAGAGAGGTCATCTCTAAAAACACCACAGTATCCAGTGGGAGGCGCACCTAAGGAAGATCCGGGAAGCCAAAAGTTCAAAAAATCCAAATGTATCCATTGATATTGCGGTACTAAGGGGGTGGCAATGGACGGAGCATCTGAACCAATCAAACACTCACACCCAGTCAACAGATCTGAGTTTAATCCATCACCGTTCTTTAGCCCACTCTCCCACCCCAGTTCAGACATGGCCATATGCAAAGCAGTCTGACCCTGTGCCTAATGGGAACAGTCCAGCCCGAACTGCCAAGCCACGTCTTCCCTGGACCGGAAACAAGCTTCCTAGGAACGGTTTCTGGCATTACAGCCATCTTCAGCCAGGCTTGCTTAGAATCCAGTGGCAATGTGAGCAAGGGACTCACGTCTGAGCATACCCTGCCAACTTATGGCGGACAAAGCGGTACAAAAAGGGGTGGCAATGGACGGAGCATCTGAACCAATCAAACACTCACACCCAGTCAACAGATCTGAGTTTAATCCATCACCGTTCTTTAGCCCACTCTGCCATCCCAGTTCAGACATGGCCATATGCAAATCAGTCTGACCCTGTCCCTCATGGAAACAGCCCAGCCCAAACTGCCAAGCTACGTCTCCCCTGGACCGGAAACAAGCTTTCTAGGACACTTTCTGGCATTACAGCCGTCTTCAGCCAGGCTTGCTTGAATCCAGTGGCAAAGTGAGCAAGGGACTTACGTCTGAGCATACCCTGCCAACTTATGGCGGACAAAGCGGTACAAAAGGGGGTGGCAATGGACGGAGCATCTGAACCAATCAAACACTCACACCCAGTCAACAGATCTGAGTTTAATCCATCACCGTTCTTTAGCCCACTCTGCCACCCCAGTTCAGACATGGCCAATTGCAAATCAGTATGACCCTGTGCCTTGTGGGAACAGTCCAGCCCGAACTGCCAAGCCACGTCTTCCCTGGACCGGACACAAGCTTCCTAGGACCGGTTTCTGGCATTACAGCCGTCTTCAGCCAGGCTTGCTTGAATCCAGTGGCAAACTGAGCAAGGGACTCACGTCTGAGCATACCCTGCCAACTTATGGCGGACAAAGCGGTACAAAAAGGGGTGGCAATGGACGGAGCATCTGAACCAATCAAACACTCACACCCAGTCAACAGATCTGAGTTTAATCCATCACCGTTCTTTAGCCCACTCTGCCATCCCAGTTCAGACATGGCCATATGCAAATCAGTCTGACCCTGTCCCTCATGGAAAGAGCCAAGCCCAAACTGCCAAGCTACGTCTCCCCTGGACCGGAAACAAGCTTTCTAGGACACTTTCTGGCATTACAGCCGTCTTCAGCCAGGCTTGCTTGAATCCAGTGGCAAAGTGAGCAAGGGACTTACGTCTGAGCATACCCTGCCAACTTATGGCGGACAAAGCGGTACAAAAGGGGGTGGCAATGGACGGAGCATCTGAACCAATCAAACACTCACACCCAGTCAACAGATCTGAGTTTAATCCATCACCGTTCTTTAGCCCACTCTGCCACCCCAGTTCAGACATGGCCAATTGCAAATCAGTATGACCCTGTGCCTTGTGGGAACAGTCCAGCCCGAAATGCCAAGCCACGTCTTCCCTGGACCGGACACAAGCTTCCTAGGACCGGTTTCTGGCATTACAGCCGTCTTCAGCCAGGCTTGCTTGAATCCAGTGGCAAACTGAGCAAGGAACTCACGTCTGAGCATACCCCGCCAACTTATGGCGGACAAAGCGGTACAAAAAGGGGTGGCAATGGAAGGAGCATCTGAACCAATCAAACACTCACACCCAGTCAACAGATCTGAGTTTAATTCATCACCGTTCTTTAGCCCACTCTACCACCCCAGTTGAGACATGGCCATTTGCAAATCAGTCTGACCCTGTGCCTCAAGGGAACAGTCCAGCCTAATCTGCCAAGCTACGTCTTCCCTGGACCGGAAACAAGCTTCCTAGGACCGGTTTCTGGCATTACAGCTGTCTTCAGCCAGGCTTGCTTGAATCCAGTGGCAAAGTGAGCAAGGGACTCACGTCTGAGCATACCCTGCCAACTTATGGCGGACAAAGCGGTACAAAAAGGGGAGCCAATGGACGGAGCATCTGAACCAATCAAACACTCACACCCAGTCAATAGATCTGAGTTGAATTCATCACCGTTCCTTAGCCCACTCTGCCACCCCAGTTCAGACATGGCCATATGCAAATCAGTCGGACCCTGTGCCTCTTGGGAACAGTCCAGCCCGAACTGCCTAGCTACGTCTTCCCTGGACCGGAAACAAGCTTCCTAGGACCGGTTTCTGGCATTACAGCCGTCTTCAGCCAGGCTTGCTTGAATCCAGTGGCAAAGTGAGCAAGGGACTCACGTCTGAGCATACCCTGCCAACTTATGGCGGACAAAGCGGTACAAAAGGGGGTGGCAATGGACAGAGCATCTGAACCAATCAAACACTCACACCCAGTCAACAGATCTGAGTTGAATTCATCACCGTTCCTTAGCCCACTCTGCCACCCCAGTTCAGACATGGCCATATGCAAATCAGTCGGACCCTGTGCCTCATGGGAACAGTCCAGCCCGAACTGCCTAGCTACGTCTTCCCTGGACCGGAAACAAGCTTCCTAGGACCGGTTTCTGGCATTACAGCCGTCTTCAGCCAGGCTTGCTTGAATCCAGTGGCAAAGTGAGCAAAGGACTTACGTCTGAGCATACCCTGCCAACTTATGGCGGACAAAGCGGTACAAAAGGGGGTGGCAATGTACGGAGCATCTGAACCAATCAAACACTCACACCCAGTCAACAGATCTGAGTTTAATCCATCAACGTTCTTTAGCCCACTCTGCCACCCCAGTTCAGACATGGCCATATGCAAATCAGTCTGACCCTGTGCCTCATGGGAACAGTCCAGCCCAAACTGTCAAGCCACGTCTTCCCTGGACCGGAAACAAGCTTCCTAGGACCAGTTTCTGGCATTACAGCCGTCTTCAGCCAGGCTTGCTTGAATCCAGTGGCAATGTGAGCAAGGGACTCACGTCTGAGCATACCCTGCCAACTTATGGCGGACAAAGCGGTACAAAAAGGGGTGGCAATGGACGGAGCATTTGAACCAATCAAACACTCACACCCAGTCAACAGATCTAAGTTTAATCCATCACCGTTCTTTAGCCCACTCTGCAATCCCAGTTCAGACATGGCCATATGCAAATCAGTCTGACCCTGTCCATCATGGAAACAGCCCAGCCCGAACTGCCAAGCTACGTCTTCCCTGGACCGGAAGCAAGCTTTCTAGGACCCTTTCTGGCATTACAGCCGTCTTCAGCCAGGCTTGCTTGAATCCAGTGGCAAAGTGAGTAAGGGACTTACGTCTGAGCATACCCTGCCAACTTATGGTGGACAAAGCGGTACAAAAGGGGGTGGCAATGGACGGAGCATCTGAACCAATCAAACACTCACACCCAGTCAACAGATCTGAGTTTAATCCATCACTGTTCTTTAGCCCACTCTGCCACCCCAGTTCAGACATGGCCATATGCAAGTCAGTCTGACCCTGTGCCTTGTGGGAACAGTCCAGCCCGAATTGCCAAGCCACGTCTTCCCTGGACCGGACACAAGCTTCCTAGGACTGGTTTCTGGCATTACAGCGGTCTTCAGCCAGGCTTGCTTGAATCCAGTGGCAATATGAGCAAGGGACTCACGTCTGAGCATACCCTGCCAACTTATGGCGGACAAAGCGGTACAAAAAGGGGTGGCAATTGACGGAGCATCTGAACAAATCAAACACTCACACCCAGGCAACAGATCTGAGTTGAATTCATCACCGTTCCTTAGCCCACTCTGCCACCCCAGTTCAGACATGGCCATAGGCAAATCAGTCGGACCCTGTGCCTCATGGGATCAGTCCAGCCCGAACTGCCTAGCTACGTCTTCCCTGGACCGGAAACAAGCTTCCTAGGACCGGTTTCTGGCATTACAGCCGTCTTCAGCCAGGCTTGCTTGAATCCAGTGGCAAAGTGAGCAAGGGACTTACGTCTGAGCATACCCTGCCAATTTATGGTGGACAAAGGGGTACAAAAGGGGGTGGCAATGTACGGAGCATCTGAACCAATCAAACACTCACACCCAGTCAACAGATATGAGTTTAATCCATCACCGTTCTTTAGCCCACTCTGCCACCCCAGTTGAGACATGGCCATATGCAAATCAGTCTGACCCTGTGCCTCATGGGAACAGTCCAGCCCGAACTGCCAAGCCATGTCTTCCCTGGACCGGAAACAAGCTTCCTAGGACCGATTTCTGGCATTACAGCCGTCTTCAGCCAGGCTTGCTTGAATCCAGTGGCAAAGTGAGCAAGGGACTTACGTCTGAGCATACCCTGCCAACTTATGGCGGACAAAGCGGTACAAAAGGGGGTGGCAATGTACGGAGCATCTGAACCAATCAAACACTCACACCCAGTCAACAGATCTGAGTTTAATCCATCACCGTTCTTTAGCCCACTCTGCCACCCCAGTTCAGACATGGCCATATGCAAATCAGTCTGACCCTGTGCCTCATGGGAACAGTCTAGCCCAAACTGCCAAGCTCCGTCTTCCCTGGACCGGAAACAAGCTTCCTAGGACCGGTTTCTGGCATTACAGCCGTCTTCAGCCAGGCTTGCTTGAATCCAGTGGCAAAGTGAGGAAGGGACTTACGTCTGAGCATACCCTGCCCACTTATGGCGGACAAAGCGGTACAAAAGGGGGTGGCAATGTACGGAGCATCTGAACCAATCAAACACTCACACCCAGTCAACAGATCTGAGTTTAATCCATCGCCGTTCTTTAGCCCACTCTGCCACCCCAGTTCAGACATGGCCATATGCAAATCAGTCTGACCCTGTGCCTCATGGGAACAGTCCATCCCGAACTGCCAAGCCACGTCTTCCCTGAACCGGAAACAAGCTTCCTATGACCGGTTTCTGGCATTACAGCCGTCTTCAGCCAGGCTTGCTTGAATCCAGTGGCAAAGTGAGCAAGGGACTCACGTCTGAGCATACCCTGCCAACTTATGGCGGACAAAGCGGTACCAAAGGGGGTGGCAATGGACGGAGCATCTGAACCAATCAAACACTCACACCCAGTCAACAGATCTGAGTTTAATCCATCACCGTTCTTTAGCCAACTCTGCCACCCCAGTTCAGACATGGCCATATGCAAATCAGTCTGACCCTGTGCCTCACGGGAACAGTCCAGCCCGAACTGCCAAGCCACATCTTCCCTGGACCGGAAACAAGCTTCCTAGGACCGGTTTCTGGCATTACAGCCGTCTACAGCCAGGCTTGCTTGAATCCAGTGGCAATGTGAGCAAGGGACTCACGTCTGAGCATACCCTGCCAACTTATGGTGGACAAAGCGGTACAAAAAGGGGTGGCAATGGACGGAGCATCTGAACCAATCAAACACTCACACCCAGTCAATAGATCTGAGTTGAATTCATCACTGTTCCTTAGCCCACTCTGCCACCCCAGTTCAGACATGGCCATATGCAAATCAGTCGGACCCTGTGCCTCTTGGGAACAGTCCAGCCCGAACTGCCTAGCTACGTCTTCCCTGGACCGGAAACAAGCTTCCTAGGACCGGTTTCTGGCATTACAGCCGTCTTCAGCCAGGCTTGCTTGAATCCAGTGGCAAAGTGAGCAAGGGACTCACGTCTGAGCATACCCTGCCAACTTATGGCGGACAAAGCGGTACAAAAGGGGGTGGCAATGGACGGAGCATCTGAACCAATCAAACACTCACACCCAGTCAACAGATCTGAGTTGAATTCATCACCGTTCCTTAGCCCACTCTGCCACCCCAGTTCAGACATGGCCATATGCAAATCAGTCGGACCCTGTGCCTCATGGGAACAGTCCAGCCCGAACTGCCTATCTACGTCTTCCCTGGACCGGAAACAAGCTTCCTAGGACCGGTTTCTGGCATTACAGCCATCTTCAGCCAGGCTTGCTTGAATCCAGTGGCAAAGTGAGCAAAGGACTTACGTCTGAGCATACCCTGCCAACTTATGGCGGACAAAGCGGTACAAAAGGGGGTGGCAATGTACGGAGCATCTGAACCAATCAAACACTCACACCCAGTCAACAGATCTGAGTTTAATCCATCAACGTTCTTTAGCCCACTCTGCCACCCCAGTTCAGACATGGCCATATGCAAATCAGTCTGACCCTGTGCCTCATGGGAACAGTCCAGCCCAAACTGTCAAGCCACGTCTTCCCTGGACCGGAAACAAGCTTCCTAGGACCAGTTTCTGGCATTACAGCCGTCTTCAGCCAGGCTTGCTTGAATCCAGTGGCAAACTGAGCAAGGGACTCACGTCTGAGCATACCCCGCCAACTTATGGCGGACAAAGCAGTACAAAAAGGGGTGGCAATGGACGGAGCATCTGAACTAATCAAACACTCACACCCAGTCAACAGATCTGAGTTTAATCCATCACCGTTCTTCAGCCCACTCTCCCACCCCAGTTCAGACATGGCCATATGCAAATCAGTCTGACCCTGTGCCTCATGCGAACAGTCCAGCCCGAACTGCCAAGCCACGTCTTCCCTGGACCGGAAACAAGCTTCCTAGGACCGGTTTCTGGCATTACAGCCGTCTTCAGCCAGGCTTGCTTGAATCCAGTGGCAATGTGAGCAAGGGACTCACGTCTGAGCATACCCTGCCAACTTGTGGCGGACAAAGCGGTACAAAAAGGGGTGGCAATGGACGGAGCATCTGAACCAATCAAACACTCACACCCAGTCAACAGATCTGAGTTGAATTCATCACCGTTCCTTAGCCCACTCTGCCACCCCAGTTCAGACATGGCCATATGCAAATCAGTCGGACCCTGTGCCTCAGTCCAGCCCGAACTGCCAAGCCACGTCTTCCCTGGACCGGAAACAAGCTTCCTAGGACCAGTTTCTGGCATTACAGCCGTCTTCAGCCAGGCTAGCTTGAATCCAGTGGTAAAGTGAGCAAGGGACTCACGTCTGAGCATACCCTGCCAACTTATGGCGGACAAAGCGGTACCAAAGGGGGTGGCAATGGACGGAGCATCTGACCCAATCAAACACTCACACCCAGTCAACAGATCTGAGTTTAATCCATCACCGTTCTTTAGCCCACTCTGCCACCCCAGTTCAGACATGGCCATATGCAAATCAGTCTGACCCTGTGCCTCACGGGAACAGTCCAGCCCGAACTGCCAAGCCACGTCTTCCCTGGACCGGAAACAAGCTTCCTAGGACCGGTTTCTAGCATTACAGCCGTCTTCAGTCAGGCTTGCTTGAATCCAGTGGCAATATGAGCAAGGGACTCACGTCTGAGCATACCCTGCCAACTTATGGCGGACAAAGCGGTACAAAAAGGGGTGGCAATTGACGGAGCATCTGAACAAATCAAACACTCACACCCAGGCAACAGATCTGAGTTGAATTCATCACCGTTCCTTAGCCCACTCTGCCACCCCAGTTCAGACATGGCCATAGGCAAATCAGTCGGACCCTGTGCCTCATGGGATCAGTCCAGCCCGAACTGCCTAGCTATGTCTTCCCTGAGTTGAGTTTGAGTTTGAAGGGTTTTGTATAGCGCTCGTACACCTGGCGGTTTCTTGGCGCTGACTGGCAACTGCTACTCGGAAAGCAGGAATGTGCAGGAATGTAACCGATCAAGATGGAAAGGCTTGGGTGAAGAGGAAGGTCTTGAGGTCTCTGCGGAACATAGGGTACTGGGTGCAGGTTCTTAGAGAGGATGGAAGGGAATTCCAAAAAGCTGGGCCCGCGGTCGCAAACTTGGAACCCCCCCACTTCTTCCGTTTGAAGCGGGGGACCACGAGGAGATGGTGGGAGGAAGATCGAAGATCTCTTGATGGGATGTAGTTTTGAATGGCTGAATTAATGAAGGAAGGGGCAGAGCCTGTCCGGGCTTTAAAGATGGTGCAGCCGAGCTTGAATAAGGCACGCTGCCGGACAGGGAGCCAATGCAGGGAAAGAAGGAGGGGGGTTACATGGTGAGATTTTGATAGGTTAAAAACCAGCCGTGCGGCTTGGTTTTGAACCAGTTGAAGACGCCTCATGAGATAGTCGGGCATGCCATGATAGATGGCATTGCCATAATCTAGGCGAGATGTTACCATGGCCAGAAGTATTAGCTTGAGCGCGTCGGGGGAAAAGAATCGTGAGACTCTACGTATTGTCCTGAGGGAAAGGAAGGCTGAGGATACCACGGCGGAGACTTGAGAGTGTAGGGAGAGTTGATTGTTAATCTTGAACCCAAGAGTTTTGACGGAGGATACAGGGATGGGTGGGGAGCCTAAAGAAGGGGGCCAAAAAGAAGGGGACCAGGGACTGGAGCAACCACCTGTTAACACCAACTCCGTTTTATCGGGATTGAGTTTCAGGTGGTTGAAATTCATCCAGTCCTGGATGAAAGTCATGATGGACTGAACATTAGACATTGAATCGAGGGAAGGCGAGAGGGAAAAAATGAGCTGGAGATCGTCTGCGTAGTTGTACACAGAGACCTCCAGTTGCTGTAAAGCAAAAATGAGGGGGGCGATGTAGAGGTTGAATAAAAGGGGGGACAAAGAGGAACCTTGGGGGATCCCGCACTGGATGGGTAGAGATTCAGCTGAGAGCTCTCCCAAGCGAACCGCCTGAGTCCGACCGCTCAAGAAAGAGGATAGCCATAACAAGGCTGTCCCTCCGATTCCTGCCGCCTCGACACGTGAAAGTAGGATGGTATGGTCCACCGTGTCGAATGCGGCGGAAAGATCCAGGAGGATCAGAGCCTGAGGTTGATTAGTATCCATTCCTTGTCGTAGGTTGTCCAGTACAGATATTATTACGGACTCAGTTGAGTGGGCCGGGCGGAAGCCGGCCTGTCTCGGGGCCAGAACACCATGTCTTTCCACAAAGTCACTCAAGGTTTTTACTGCGTGTCGTTCCAATACCTTTGCCAAAAAAGGCAAAAGGGAGATAGGGCGGTAGTTGGCTGGATCCGTAGGATCCGCCCCAGGTTTTTTTAAGATCGGAACGATCACTGCCGATTTGAGTGCTGGGGTAACAATACCCTGGGCCAGCGAGGTGTTAAGAAGCGCTAAGGGAGGTGAGGGGCAGTGGGTGTAAATCTGCTTCAAAATGTAAGCAGGACAGGGGTCTAGCGGGGAACCGGATTTAATCAGCGGGAGAATGGAGGAGAATGAATCGGTCGAGAGGGGAGGGATTGAAGTCAGATGCGCTATAGCCGGTGGGCCGCAGGGGTCCGTAAAGGTCGGCGAAGGGAGGGGGATTTTAATTTTAATTTTGCTGATTTTGTCTAGGAAAAAGTGGTTGAGGGAGTCGCATAGCGGTTGTGAGGGGGAAGGTTTGAGTGAGGCTCTGTCGGAGTAAGCAAGGTCTTGGACGATGGAGAAAATTTCTCTTGGTCGATTCTCCGCGAACTGGATTTTGGATGAAAAGTAAATTTTCTTGGCATCCAGTATGGATTTCTTATATTGTGCAAGAAGATCAGTATATCGGATTTTGGCAACAGGGCAATAATTCCGTCTCCACTGTCGTTCCGCTTGTCGGAGAGTGAGTTTTTGGGTCTTTAAATCGTCCGAGAACCAGCGGTTAGCATCCTTGGGGCGTTTGGCAGAGATACGTTTCAGAGGAGCGATGGTATCGCAGCCAGCCCGCAGCCAGTTGTTGATAGCCTCTACTTGACCAGAAGAGGGCAGCCCGGTAAGATCGGGGCTGGAAGAGGAGAGAGAGGTAGATAGGGCTACGACATCCACGCGGTTCCATGATCGTGCCCAGACATTTCTTGCAAGAGTGGACTTAGGTGGTGGGAAGGGAGATAGGGAGAAGGTGATCAGAGAGTGATCTGACCATAGACAAGGGGAAATGAAGAGAGAGGTGACCGGGCAGTCACGGTGCCAGATTTGATCGAGGGTGTGTCCCAGCCTATGCGTGGGAGCGTTGACAACTGATGTGAAGTTGAGCGACTGAAGGGAGCCTGAGAACTCTTTGGATGTTGCACATTCCGCGGGGTCAGAGGGCCAAAAGTTAAAGTCTCCCAGAACTATGATGGAAGAATGGTTCACAACCAGCGTTGCCATTAGGTCTTGGAAGCTGGGAAGGAACGTTTGAGGGGAGGACGGGGGTCGATAAACAAGAACGCAGGTAAGTGGGGGAGTAAGGGAGGGTGAGCGAACCACTAGACAATCTGAAGTTCCCATGGAAGGGGAGACTATTGGGTGGAATGCGAGTTCTTTACGGGCAATCAGGGCAACCCCTCCGCCAGGCCTGCCGGAGGAGCGGTCGGCTCGAATGGCATAGTAGGCTGGGGGGAGTATTGCCAACAAGGAAGGGAGAGAGCTGTCCGAGAACCAAGTCTTGGTGAGAAATAACAGGTCGGGTTTGTGAGAGTCGAGTAAAGTGAAGAGATCCAGCTGATGTTTGACTGCTGATCTAGTATTAAGGTACATGGCAGTTATAGCTGTGGGAGGGAGACCAGTTGGAGGCGGGTTTAAAGAGCAGTTAGTTGGGGGCGTGGGCACGGTATTGGTGTGGACTTGATTATGTGAAGTTAGTAGTCCAAGGTTGGAAATTCGAGCTTTAGTGGCAGCAGGTAGTGGCCACTTACCTTGGAGATTGGTGAGCTGCGAATGGGAGTATTGTTTAAGAGAGGCAGAATGGGTGGCCTCTGGCCTCGGTCGGTCGCGGACGGGCGCAGACGGGCTTCCCTTAGGCGCGCCTTCGGCGCGCAAACGGCGCGCCCGCTGCGCTCGTCCGCTGCGCTTCCGGGGGAAGCACATTTTACAGGGGATAAATCGGTGGGCGTGGCCTCCAAAGGGGGCGTGGCCTCGATCTCGCTCGTGGCGCAGGAACAGCGTCCAGCGCTTGTAATTATCGAGTCTGAATGGCCCGTGAACGTAGCCAAGTGACTGGGGGGTGAGTGAGGATAAAAATGCACACACAATTTACAATTTTAAAAGGGTCACTCTCCCGGCTTTCCGCCTCAGGAGTAGCGCGTTGTCAAGTGCAGGCGCTTGTATTCAGCGTCGCACTTATAGTCAGGGCGGTGGGCGTGGCCTCCAAAGGGGGCGTGGCCTCGATCTCGCTCGTGGCGCAGGAACAGCGTCCAGCGCTTGTAATTATCGAGTCTGAATGGCCCGTGAACGTAGCCAAGTGACTGGGGGGTGAGTGAGGATAAAAATGCACACACAATTTACAATTTTAAAAGGGTCACTCTCCCGGCTTTCCGCCTCAGGAGTAGCGCGTTGTCAAGTGCAGGCGCTTGTATTCAGCGTCGCACTTATAGTCAGGGCGGTGGGCGTGGCCTCCAAAGGGGGCGTGGCCTCGATCTCGCTCGTGGCGCAGGAACAGCGTCCAGCGCTTGTAATTATCGAGTCTGAATGGCCCGTGAACGTAGCCAAGTGACTGGGGGGTGAGTGAGGATAAAAATGCACACACAATTTACAATTTTAAAAGGGTCACTCTCCCGGCTTTCCGCCTCAGGAGTAGCGCGTTGTCAAGTGCAGGCGCTTGTATTCAGCGTCGCACTTATAGTCAGGGCGGTGGGCGTGGCCTCCAAAGGGGGCGTGGCCTCGATCTCGCTCGTGGCGCAGGAACAGCGTCCAGCGCTTGTAATTATCGAGTCTGAATGGCCCGTGAACGTAGCCAAGTGACTGGGGGGTGAGTGAGGATAAAAATGCACACACAATTTACAATTTTAAAAGGGTCACTCTCCCGGCTTTCCGCCTCAGGAGTAGCGCGTTGTCAAGTGCAGGCGCTTGTATTCAGCGTCGCACTTATAGTCAGGGCGGTGGGCGTGGCCTCCAAAGGGGGCGTGGCCTCGATCTCGCTCGTGGCGCAGGAACAGCGTCCAGCGCTTGTAATTATCGAGTCTGAATGGCCCGTGAACGTAGCCAAGTGACTGGGGGGTGAGTGAGGATAAAAATGCACACACAATTTACAATTTTAAAAGGGTCACTCTCCCGGCTTTCCGCCTCAGGAGTAGCGCGTTGTCAAGTGCAGGCGCTTGTATTCAGCGTCGCACTTATAGTCAGGGCGGTGGGCGTGGCCTCCAAAGGGGGCGTGGCCTCGATCTCGCTCGTGGCGCAGGAACAGCGTCCAGCGCTTGTAATTATCGAGTGTGAATGGCCCGTGAACGTAGCCAAGTGACTGGGGGGTGAGTGAGGATAAAAATGCACACACAATTTACAATTTTAAAAGGGTCACTCTCCCGGCTTTCCGCCTCAGGAGTAGCGCGTTGTCAAGTGCTGGCGCTTGTATTCAGAGTCGCACTTATAGTCAGGGCGGTGGGCGTGGCCTTCAAAGGGGGCGTGGCCTCGATCTCGCTCGTGGCGCAGGAACAGCGTCCAGCGCTTGTAATTATCGAGTCTGAATGGCCCGTGAACGTAGCCAAGTGACTGGGGGGTGAGTGAGGATAAAAATGCACACACAATTTACAATTTTAAAAGGGTCACTCTCCCGGCTTTCCGCCTCAGGAGTAGCGCGTTGTCAAGTGCAGGCGCTTGTATTCAGCGTCGCACTTATAGTCAGGGCGGTGGGCGTGGCCTCCAAAGGGGGCGTGGCCTCGATCTCGCTCGTGGCGCAGGAACAGCGTCCAGCGCTTGTAATTATCGAGTCTGAATGGCCCGTGAACGTAGCCAAGTGACTGGGGGGTGAGTGAGGATAAAAATGCACACACAATTTACAATTTTAAAAGGGTCACTCTCCCGGCTTTCCGCCTCAGGAGTAGCGCGTTGTCAAGTCCCTGGACCAGAAACAAGCTTCCTAGGACCAGTTTCTGGCATTACAGCCGTCTTCAGCCAGGCTTGCTTGAATCCAGTGGCAAAGTGAGCAAGGGACTTACGTCTGAGCATACCCTGCCAATTTATGGTGGACAAAGCGGTACAAAAGGGGGTGGCAATGTACGGAGCATCTGAACCAATCAAACATTCACACCCAGTCAACAGATATGAGTTTAATCAGTCACCGTTCTTTAGCCCACTCTGCCACCCCAGTTGAGACATGGCCATATGCAAATCAGTCTGACCCTGTGCCTCATGGGAACAGTCCAGCCCGAACTGCCAAGCCACGTCTTCCCTGGACCGGAAACAAGCTTCCTAGGACCGATTTCTGGCATTACAGCCGTCTTCAGCCAGGCTTGCTTGAATCCAGTGGCAAAGTGAGCAAGGGACTTACGTCTGAGCATACCCTGCCAACTTATGGCGGACAAAGCGGTACAAAAGGGGGTGGCAATGTACGGAGCATCTGAACCAATCAAACACTCACACCCAGTCAACAGATCTGAGTTTAATCCATCGCCGTTCTTTAGCCCACTCTGCCACCCCAGTTCAGACATGGCCATATGCAAATCAGTCTGACCCTGTGCCTCATGGGAACAGTCCAGCCCGAACTGCCAAGCCACGTCTTCCCTGGACCGGAAACAAGCTTCCTAGGACCGGTTTCTGGCATTACAGCCGTCTTCAGCCAGGCTTGCTTGAATCCAGTGGCAAAGTGAGCAAGGGACTCACGTCTGAGCATACCCTGCCAACTTATGGCGGACAAAGCGGTACCAAAGGGGGTGGCAATGGACGGAGCATCTGAACCAATCAAACACTCACACCCAGTCAACAGATCTGAGTTTAATCGATCACCGTTCTTTAGCCAACTCTGCCACCCCAGTTCAGACATGGCCATATGCAAATCAGTCTGACCCTGTGCCTCACGGGAACAGTCCAGCCTGAACTGCCAAGCCACATCTTCCCTGGACCGGAAACAAGCTTCCTAGGACCGGTTTCTGGCATTACAGCCGTCTACAGCCAGGCTTGCTTGAATCCAGTGGCAATGTGAGCAAGGGACTCACGTCTGAGCATACCCTGCCAACTTATGGCGGACAAAGCGGTACAAAAAGGGGGTGGCAATGGACGGAGCATCTGAACCAATCAAACACTCACACCCAGTCAACAGATCTGAGTTGAATTCATCACCGTTCCTTAGCCCACTCTGCCACCCCAGTTCAGACATGGCCATAGGCAAATCAGTCGGACCCTGTGCCTCATGGGAACAGTCCAGCCCGAACTGCCTAGCTACGTCTTCCCTGGACCGGAAACAAGCTTCCTAGGACCGGTTTCTGGCATTACAGCCGTCTTCAGCCAGGCTTGCTTGAATCCAGTGGCAAAGTGAGCAAGGGACTTACGTCTGAGCATACCCTGCCAACTTGTGGCGGACAAAGCGGTACAAAAAGGGGTGGCAATGGACGGAGCATCTGAACCAATCAAACACTCACACCCAGTCAACAGATCTGAGTTGAATTCATCACCGTTCCTTAGCCCACTCTGCCACCCCAGTTCAGACATGGCCATATGCAAATCAGTCGGACCCTGTGCCTCAGTCCAGCCCGAACTGCCAAGCCACGTCTTCCCTGGACCGGAAACAAGCTTCCTAGGACCAGTTTCTGGCATTACAGCCGTCTTCAGCCAGGCTAGCTTGAATCCAGTGGTAAAGTGAGCAAGGGACTCACGTCTGAGCATACCCTGCCAACTTATGGCGGACAAAGCGGTACCAAAGGGGGTGGCAATGGACGGAGCATCTGACCCAATCAAACACTCACACCCAGTCAACAGATCTGAGTTTAATCCATCACCGTTCTTTAGCCCACTCTGCCACCCCAGTTCAGACATGGCCATATGCAAATCAGTCTGACCCTGTGCCTCACGGGAACAGTCCAGCCCGAACTGCCAAGCCACGTCTTCCCTGGACCGGAAACAAGCTTCCTAGGACCGGTTTCTAGCATTACAGCCGTCTTCAGCCAGGCTTGCTTGAATCCAGTGGCAATATGAGCAAGGGACTCACGTCTGAGCATACCCTGCCAACTTATGGCGGACAAAGCGGTACAAAAAGGGGTGGCAATTGATGGAGCATCTGAACAAATCAAACACTCACACCCAGGCAACAGATCTGAGTTGAATTCATCACCGTTCCTTAGCCCACTCTGCCACCCCAGTTCAGACATGGCCATAGGCAAATCAGTCGGACCCTGTGCCTCATGGGATCAGTCCAGCCCAAACTGCCTAGCTATGTCTTCCCTGGACCGGAAACAAGCTTCCTAGGACCAGTTTCTGGCATTACAGCCGTCTTCAGCCAGGCTTGCTTGAATCCAGTGGCAAAGTGAGCAAGGGACTTACGTCTGAGCATACCCTGCCAATTTATGGTGGACAAAGCGGTACAAAAGGGGGTGGCAATGTACGGAGCATCTGAACCAATCAAACACTCACACCCAGTCAACAGATATGAGTTTAATCCATCACCGTTCTTTAGCCCACTCTGCCACCCCAGTTGAGACATGGCCATATGCAAATCAGTCTGACCCTGTGCCTCATGGGAACAGTCCAGCCCGAACTGCCAAGCCACGTCTTCCCTGGACTGGAAACAAGCTTCCTAGGACCGATTTCTGGCATTACAGCCGTCTTCAGCCAGGCTTGCTTGAATCCAGTGGCAAAGTGAGCAAGGGACTTACGTCTGAGCATACCCTGCCAACTTATGGCGGACAAAGCGGTACAAAAGGGGGTGGCAATGTACGGAGCATCTGAACCAATCAAACACTCACACCCAGTCAACAGATCTGAGTTTAATCCATCACCGTTCTTTAGCCCACTCTGCCACCCCAGTTCAGACATGGCCATATGCAAATCAGTCTGACCCTGTGCCTCATGGGAACAGTCTAGCCCAAACTGCCAAGCTCCGTCTTCCCTGGACCGGAAACAAGCTTCCTAGGACCGGTTTCTGGCATTACAGCCGTCTTCAGCCAGGCTTGCTTGAATCCAGTGGCAAAGTGAGGAAGGGACTTACGTCTGAGCATACCCTGCCAACTTATGGCGGACAAAGCGGTACAAAAGGGGGTGGCAATGTACGGAGCATCTGAACCAATCAAACACTCACACCCAGTCAACAGATCTGAGTTTAATCCATCGCCGTTCTTTAGCCCACTCTGCCACCCCAGTTCAGACATGGCCATATGCAAATCAGTCTGACCCTGTGCCTCATGGGAACAGTCCAGCCCGAACTGCCAAGCCACGTCTTCCCTGGACCGGAAACAAGCTTCCTAGGACCGGTTTCTGGCATTACAGCCGTCTTCAGCCAGGCTTGCTTGAATCCAGTGGCAAAGTGAGCAAGGGACTCACGTCTGAGCATACCCTGCCAACTTATGGCGGACAAAGCGGTACCAAAGGGGGTGGCAATGGACGGAGCATCTGAACCAATCAAACACTCACACCCAGTCAACAGATCTGAGTTTAATCCATCGCCGTTCTTTAGCCCACTCTGCCACCCCAGTTCAGACATGGCCATATGCAAATCAGTCTGACCCTGTGCCTCATGGGAACAGTCCAGCCCGAACTGCCAAGCCACGTCTTCCCTGGACCGGAAACAAGCTTCCTAGGACCGGTTTCTGGCATTACAGCCGTCTTCAGCCAGGCTTGCTTGAATCCAGTGGCAAAGTGAGCAAGGGACTCACGTCTGAGCATACCCTGCCAACTTATGGCGGACAAAGCGGTACCAAAGGGGGTGGCAATGGACAGAGCATCTGAACCAATCAAACACTCACACCCAGTCAACAGATCTGAGTTTAATCGATCACCGTTCTTTAGCCAACTCTGCCACCCCAGTTCAGACATGGCCATATGCAAATCAGTCTGACCCTGTGCCTCACGGGAACAGTCCAGCCTGAACTGCCAAGCCACATCTTCCCTGGACCGGAAACAAGCTTCCTAGGACCGGTTTCTGGCATTACAGCCGTCTACAGCCAGGCTTGCTTGAATCCAGTGGCAATGTGAGCAAGGGACTCACGTCTGAGCATACCCTGCCAACTTATGGCGGACAAAGCGGTACAAAAAGGGGGTGGCAATGGACGGAGCATCTGAACCAATCAAACACTCACACCCAGTCAACAGATCTGAGTTGAATTCATCACCGTTCCTTAGCCCACTCTGCCACCCCAGTTCAGACATGGCCATAGGCAAATCAGTCGGACCCTGTGCCTCATGGGAACAGTCCAGCCCGAACTGCCTAGCTACGTCTTCCCTGGACCGGAAACAAGCTTCCTAGGACCGGTTTCTGGCATTACAGCCGTCTTCAGCCAGGCTTGCTTGAATCCAGTGGCAAAGTGAGCAAGGGACTTACGTCTGAGCATACCCTGCCAACTTGTGGCGGACAAAGCGGTACAAAAAGGGGTGGCAATGGACGGAGCATCTGAACCAATCAAACACTCACACCCAGTCAACAGATCTGAGTTGAATTCATCACCGTTCCTTAGCCCACTCTGCCACCCCAGTTCAGACATGGCCATATGCAAATCAGTCGGACCCTGTGCCTCAGTCCAGCCCGAACTGCCAAGCCACGTCTTCCCTGGACCGGAAACAAGCTTCCTAGGACCAGTTTCTGGCATTACAGCCGTCTTCAGCCAGGCTAGCTTGAATCCAGTGGTAAAGTGAGCAAGGGACTCACGTCTGAGCATACCCTGCCAACTTATGGCGGACAAAGCGGTACCAAAGGGGGTGGCAATGGACGGAGCATCTGACCCAATCAAACACTCACACCCAGTCAACAGATCTGAGTTTAATCCATCACCGTTCTTTAGCCCACTCTGCCACCCCAGTTCAGACATGGCCATATGCAAATCAGTCTGACCCTGTGCCTCACGGGAACAGTCCAGCCCGAACTGCCAAGCCACGTCTTCCCTGGACCGGAAACAAGCTTCCTAGGACCGGTTTCTAGCATTACAGCCGTCTTCAGCCAGGCTTGCTTGAATCCAGTGGCAATATGAGCAAGGGACTCACGTCTGAGCATACCCTGCCAACTTATGGCGGACAAAGCGGTACAAAAAGGGGTGGCAATTGATGGAGCATCTGAACAAATCAAACACTCACACCCAGGCAACAGATCTGAGTTGAATTCATCACCGTTCCTTAGCCCACTCTGCCACCCCAGTTCAGACATGGCCATAGGCAAATCAGTCGGACCCTGTGCCTCATGGGATCAGTCCAGCCCGAACTGCCTAGCTATGTCTTCCCTGGACCGGAAACAAGCTTCCTAGGACCAGTTTCTGGCATTACAGCCGTCTTCAGCCAGGCTTGCTTGAATCCAGTGGCAAAGTGAGCAAGGGACTTACGTCTGAGCATACCCTGCCAATTTATGGTGGACAAAGCGGTACAAAAGGGGGTGGCAATGTACGGAGCATCTGAACCAATCAAACACTCACACCCAGTCAACAGATATGAGTTTAATCCATCACCGTTCTTTAGCCCACTCTGCCACCCCAGTTGAGACATGGCCATATGCAAATCAGTCTGACCCTGTGCCTCATGGGAACAGTCCAGCCCGAACTGCCAAGCCACGTCTTCCCTGGACCGGAAACAAGCTTCCTAGGACCGATTTCTGGCATTACAGCCGTCTTCAGCCAGGCTTGCTTGAATCCAGTGGCAAAGTGAGCAAGGGACTTACGTCTGAGCATATCCTGCCAACTTATGGCGGACAAAGCGGTACAAAAGGGGGTGGCAATGTACGGAGCATCTGAACCAATCAAACACTCACACCCAGTCAACAGATCTGAGTTTAATCCATCACCGTTCTTTAGCCCACTCTGCCACCCCAGTTCAGACATGGCCATATGCAAATCAGTCTGACCCTGTGCCTCATGGGAACAGTCTAGCCCAAACTGCCAAGCTCCGTCTTCCCTGGACCGGAAACAAGCTTCCTAGGACCGGTTTCTGGCATTACAGCCGTCTTCAGCCAGGCTTGCTTGAATCCAGTGGCAAAGTGAGGAAGGGACTTACGTCTGAGCATACCCTGCCAACTTATGGCGGACAAAGCGGTACAAAAGGGGGTGGCAATGTACGGAGCATCTGAACCAATCAAACACTCACACCCAGTCAACAGATCTGAGTTTAATCCATCGCCGTTCTTTAGCCCACTCTGCCACCCCAGTTCAGACATGGCCATATGCAAATCAGTCTGACCCTGTGCCTCATGGGAACAGTCCAGCCCGAACTGCCAAGCCACGTCTTCCCTGGACCGGAAACAAGCTTCCTAGGACCGGTTTCTGGCATTACAGCCGTCTTCAGCCAGGCTTGCTTGAATCCAGTGGCAAAGTGAGCAAGGGACTCACGTCTGAGCATACCCTGCCAACTTATGGCTGACAAAGCGGTACCAAAGGGGGTGGCAATGGACGGAGCATCTGAACCAATCAAACACTCACACCCAGTCAACAGATCTGAGTTTAATCGATCACCGTTCTTTAGCCAACTCTGCCACCCCAGTTCAGACATGGCCATATGCAAATCAGTCTGACCCTGTGCCTCACGGGAACAGTCCAGCCCGAACTGCCAAGCCACATCTTCCCTGGACCGGAAACAAGCTTCCTAGGACCGGTTTCTGGCATTACAGCCGTCTACAGCCAGGCTTGCTTGAATCCAGTGGCAATGTGAGCAAGGGACTCACGTCTGAGCATACCCTGCCAACTTATGGCGGACAAAGCGGTACAAAAAGGGGGTGGCAATGGACGGAGCATCTGAACCAATCAAACACTCACACCCAGTCAACAGATCTGAGTTGAATTCATCACCGTTCCTTAGCCCACTCTGCCACCCCAGTTCAGACATGGCCATAGGCAAATCAGTCGGACCCTGTGCCTCATGGGAACAGTCCAGCCCGAACTGCCTAGCTACGTCTTCCCTGGACCGGAAACAAGCTTCCTAGGACCGGTTTCTGGCATTACAGCCGTCTTCAGCCAGGCTTGCTTGAATCCAGTGGCAAAGTGAGCAAGGGACTTACGTCTGAGCATACCCTGCCAACTTATGGCGGACAAATCGTTACAAAAGGGGGTGGCAATGTACGGAGCATCTGAACCAATCAAACACTCACACCCAGTCAACAGATCTGAGTTTAATCCATCACCGTTCATTAGCCCATTCTGCCACCCCAGTTCAGACATGGCCATATGCAAATCAGTCTGACCCTGTGCCTCATGGGAACAGTCCAGCCCGAACTGCCAAGCCACGTCTTCCCTGGACCAGAAACAAGCTTCCTAGGACCGGTTTCTGGCATTACAGCCGTCTTCAGCCAGGCTTGCTTGAATCCAGTGGCAAAGTGAGCAAGGGACCCACGTCTGAGCATACCCTGCCAACTTATGGCGGACCAAAGCGGTACAAAAGGGGGTGGCAATGGACGGAGCATCTGAACCAATTAAACACTCACACCCAGTCAACAGATCTGAGTTTAATCCATCACCGTTCTTTAGCCCACTCTGCCACCCCAGTTCAGACATGGCCATATGCAAATCAGTCTGACCCTGTGCCTCACGGGAACAGTCCAGCCCGAACTGCCAAGCCACGTCTTCCCTGGACCGGAAACAAGCTTCCTAGGACCGGTTTCTGGCATTACAGCCGTCTTCAGCCAGGCTTGCTTGAATCCAGTGGCAAAGTTAGCAAGGGACTCACGTCTGAACATACCCTGCCAACTTATGGCGGACAAAGCGGTACAAAAGGGGGTGGCAATGTACGGAGCATCTGAACCAATCAAACACTCACACCCAGTCAACAGATCTGAGTTTAATCCATCACCGTTCTTTAGCCCACTCTGCCACCCCAGTTCAGACATGGCCATTTGCAAATCAGTCTGACCCTGTGCCTCATGGGAACAGTCCAGCCTGAACTGCCAAGCCACGTCTTCCCTGGACCGGAAACAAGCTTCCTAGGCAGGCACCACTGAGTGAAGCAACCTGGTGTAGCATACCTAGGTTCTTTGACACAGACAAACAAAGCATATCTGGGGTTTAGGGTTCAGTGCGGTTTACTATGGTTTTTCGGTTTAATTAATAATTTGGTAGGGTTCCCGGAGTCAAGGGCTCAGGGCCTGATGCAGGCTCGTTCATAATGATGTTCATAATGATGTTGGCAAGGTTTTAGTGGGGGTTGGCGTTTTTCTAGAATTGGCTGAATTTTGGCCTTTTTTGGTGTTTTGCCGGCGTGTGTGTTTGGGTGAACTGGTCTTACACCTTCCAGTGGATCGATTTGTTCTGCCTTGCTGAGATTCTTGGGAATCACTGGAACAAGTGTCCTGGTAAGTTTCAAGAGGATCGAAGTAGTGAAAGTGCTGAAAACAGCACTTTTTTGTCAAGACGCGATTTCCCATGTTTTGGGGGCAGCAGTATTGCATGTTTTTGGGGGGCTGTTTGGGGGTGTTCTATATTTTTGGGGGTGGGTTGAGGGGTCTGGGAGCACTGCTGGGAAGGTCTAATTTTGATTGCAAGTGGTTTGAAGAAAATCCATGGTGGAAAAGGGGGGTTTGGGCCTAGTTGCAGACAGCGTGTTGGCGCGATTTTAAGTTAGGCCTAGCAGTATTGCATGTTGTGTGTTTTAGTACGATTTTCAAGTAGGCCCCAGCCAGGTCGCTGTACCGCATGTTTTTGGGGGGCTACTTGGGGTGTTCTAGATTTTTGGAGGTGGGTTGAGGGGTCTGGGAGCACTGCTGGGAAGGTCTCATTTTGATTGCAAGTGGTTTGAAGAAAATCCATGGTGGGAAAGAGGGGTTTGGGCCTAGTTGCAGACAGCGTTTTGGCACGATTTAATCTGAGGCCTAGCTGTACTGCATGTTTTTGGGGGGCTGCTTGGGGGGGTTCTAGATTTTTGGGGGTGAGTTGAGGGGTCTGGGGCACTGCTGGGAAGGTCTAATTTTGATTGCAAGTAGTTTGAAGAAAATTCATGGTGGAAAAGGGGGGTTTGGGCCTAGTTGCAGACAGCGTTTTGGCACGATTTTAAGTTAGGCCTAGCAGTATTGCATGTTTTTTGGGGGCTGCTTGGGGGGTTCTAGATCTTTGGGGGAGTGTTGAGGGGTCTGGGGCACTGCTGGGAAGGTCTAATTTTGAATGCAAGTGATTTGAAGAAAATCCATGGTGGTAATGTTGTTTTTTAGCAGTATTGCATGTTTTTGGGGGGCTGTTTGGGGGTGTTCTATATTTTTGGAGGTGGGTTGAGGGGTCTGGCAGCACTCCTGGGAATGTCTAATTCTGATTGCAAGTGTTTTGAAGAAAATCCATGGTCGAAAAGGGGTGTTTTGGGCCTACTTTCAGAGTGCGTTTTAGCACAATTTTCAAGTGGGCCTCAGCCAGGTCGCAGTACCGCATGTTTTTGGGGGGCTACTTGGGGGTATTCTAGATATTTGGGGGTGGGTTGAGGGTCTGGGAGCACTGCTGGGAAGGTCTAATTTTGTTCTAAAATCGCTGTTTACACCTAGCTTGAGGGGAAAGATCCGCAAATTTTGCCCACACTTATTTATCCTGGAAAAGGAGACTCAGAGTACGCACTTTGAAAATGATGCTTGTATGTATTGTAATACTGCTGACTCCGAAACTGAAAGTGTTATTTTTGCACTACACAGCATACCTTATATTTTTTTCTCCGTGGTGTTAATATCACTTCCTGTTTTTCCATCAACAATTACAGGCCGGCTTTTACCCTGTGCAATGGGAAAAGGATGAACTCAGGCATACCATTAGCGATCCGCAATTCAGCATCCGCCAGGCAGGCGGTGGACAAGGTGTCTTCTGGTCCCCAACATTGATCGACGGAGCGTCCGATGGAATGGAGGAGTACCGCGAAAAAGAGGAATGGCTGGATGCATGCAACTTCCCAAATTGAACAGGACAACTACAACAACATACAGTTACAGTATCCATCTTCATTTCTAATTATCTTTTAAGTAATGTTATTGCAGTGAACTACTATGAGTGTGACTCTGTGCATTGGTTTGCTCTCTGCTTCAATTCATCCCTCCAGCCATTGTATACTTTTTTCTTTGCTATTTTTTAAACTAATTTAATGTACTAAGTGGTTCTTCTCTCTGAGTGCATATAGGCAAGTGAAATTGTGTAATTACTAAGTATGGGCGAAATTTGAGAATTGGCGATCCGCGAATTTGCGGAAAAGCTAATTTTCGATCCGCAAAATTCGCGAATTTGTGTTAATTTGCGGATTTTTATTTTTGCGTGTTCGCGGGGCACTTTGCGTGTTCGTGGGGCGCTTTGCGTGTTCGCGGGGGGTTTATTAGTGCGAGACTGCGATGCGCCCTCTGGTTAATCAATGCCACCGTCCGATTCATCACAGCACCCTCTGGTTCACCACTGCCACCCTCTGGTTCACCACTGTCACCCTCTGGTTCATCACTGCCACCCTCTGCTTCATCACTGCCACCCTCTGGTTCCTCACAGCACCCTCTGGTTCATCACTGCAACCCTCTGGTTCACCACTGCCACCCTCTGGTACATCACTGTCACCCTCTCGTTCATCACAGCACCCTCTGTTTCACCACTGCCACCCTCTGGTTCATTACTGTCACCGTCTGGTTCATCACTGCCACCCTCTGGTTCATCACAGCATTCTCTGGTTCATCACAGCACCCTCTGGTTCACCACTGCCATCCTCTGGTTCATCATTGCCACCCTCTGGTTCACCACTGCCACCCTCTGATTCATCACTGTCACCCTTGGGTTCATCACTGCCACCCTCTGGTTCATCACAGCACCCTCTGGTTCATCACAGCACCCTCTGGTTCACCACTGCCATCCTCTGTTTCACAACTGCCACCCTCTGGTTCATCACTGTCACCCTTTGGTTCATCACTGCCACCTTCTGGTTCATCCCTGACACCCTCTGGTTCATCACTGCCACCTTCTGGTTCATCACTGCCACCCTCTGGTTCATCACAGCACCCTCTGGTTCATCACAGCACCCTTTGGTTCATCACTGCCCCCTCTGGTTCATCACTGCACCCTCTCACCACTGCCACCCTCTAGTTCATCACTGTCACCCTCTGGTTCATCACTGCCACCCTCTGGTTCATCACTGCCTCCCTCTGGTTCATCACAGCACCCTCTGGTTCACCACTGACGTCCTCTGGTTCATCACTGCCACCTTCTGGTTCATCCCTGGCACCCTCTGTTTCATCACTGCCACCTTGTGGTTCATCACTGCCACCCTCTGGTTCATCACAGCACCCTCTGGTACATCACAGCACCCTTTGGTTCATCACTGCCCCCTCTGGTTCATCACTGCACCCTCTGGTTCACCACTGCCACCCTCGGGTTCATCACTGTCACCCTTTGGTTCATCACTGCACCCTCTGGTTCACCACTGCCACCCTCTGGTTCATAACTGTCACCCTCTGGTTCATCACTGCCACCCTCTGGTTCATCACTGCCACCTTCTGGTTCATCCCTGCCACCCTCTGGTTCATCACAGCACCCTCTGGTTCATCACAGCACCCTTTGGTTCATCTCTGCCACCCTCTGGTTCATCACTGCACCCTCTGGTTCACCACTGCCACCCTTGGGTTCATCACTGTCACCCTCTGGTTCATCACTGCCACCCTCTGGTTCATCACTGTCACCCTCTGGTTCCCCACTGCCACCCTCTGGTTCATTACTGCCACCTTCTGCTTCATCACTACCACCCCCTGGTTCATCACTGCCACCCCCTGGTTCATCATTGCCACCCTCTGGTTCATCACAGCACCCTCTGGTTCATCACAGCACCCTCTGGTTCACCACTGACATCCTCTGGTTCAACACTACACCCTCTGGTTCACCACTCCCACCCTCTGGTTCATCACTGTCACCCTTTGGTTCATCACTGCCACCTTCTGGTTCATCACTGCACCCTCTGGTTCACCACTGCCACCCTCTGGTTCATCACTGTCACCCTCTGGTTCATCACTGCCACCCTCTGGTTCATCACTGCCACCTTCTGGTTCATCACTGCCACCCTCTGGTTCATCACAGCACCCTCTGGTTCATCGCAGCACCCTTTGGTTCATCACTGCCACCCTCTGGTTCATCATTGCACCCTCTGGTTCACCACTGCCACCCTCTGGTTCATCACTGTCACCCTCTGGTTCATCACTGCCACCTTCTGGTTCATTACTGCCACCCTCTGGTTCATCACTACCACCCTGCGGTTCATCACTGCCTCCCTCTGGTTCATCACAGCACCCTCTGGTTCATCACAGCACCCTCTGGTTCACCACTGATATCCTCTGATTCATCACTGCACCCTCTGGTTCACCACTGCCACTATCTGGTTCATCACTGTCACCCTTTGGTTCATAACTGCCACCTTCTGGTTCATCACTGCCTCCCTCTGGTTCATCACAGCGCCCTCTGGTTCACCACTGACGTCCTCTGGTTCATCACTGCCACCTTCTGGTTCATCCCTGACACCCTCTGGTTCATCACTGCCACCTTCTGGTTCATCACTGCCACCCTCTGGTTCATCACAGCACCCTCCGGTTCATCACAGCACCCTTTGGTTCATCACTGCCCCCTCTGGTTCATCACTGCACCCTCTGGTTCACCACTGCCACCCTCGGGTTCATCACTGTCACCCTTTGGTTCATCACTACACCCTCTGGTTCACCACTGCCACCCTCTGGTTCATAACTGTCACCCTCTGGTTCATCACTGCCACCCTCTGGTTCATCACTGCCACCTTCTGGTTCATCCCTGCCACCCTCTGGTTCATCACAGCACCCTTTGGTTCATCTCTGCCACCCTCTGGTTCATCACTGCACCCTCTGGTTCACCACTGCCACCCTTGGGTTCATCACTGTCACCCTCTGGTTCATCACTGCCACCCTCTGGTTCATCACTGTCACCCTCTGGTTCCCCACTGCCACCCTCTGGTTCATTACTGCCACCTTCTGCTTCATCACTACCACCCCCTGGTTCATCACTGCCACCCCCTGGTTCATCATTGCCACCCTCTGGTTCATCACAGCACCCTCTGGTTCATCATCACAGCACCCTCTGGTTCACCACTGACATCCTCTGGTTCAACACTACACCCTCTGGTTCACCACTCCCACCCTCTGGTTCATCACTGTCACCCTTTGGTTCATCACTGCCACCTTCTGGTTCATCACTGCACCCTCTGGTTCACCACTGCCACCCTCTGGTTCATCACTGTCACCCTCTGGTTCATCACTGCCACCCTCTGGTTCATCACTGCCACCTTCTGGTTCATCACTGCCACCCTCTGGTTCATCAAAGCACCCTCTGGTTCATCCCAGCACCCTTTGGTTTATCACTGCCACCCTCTGGTTCATCACTGCACCCTCTGGTTCACCACTGCCACCCTCTGGTTCATCACTGTCACCCTCTGGTTCATCACTGCCACTTTCTGGTTCATTACTGCCACCCTCTGGTTCATCACTAGCACCCCCTGGTTCATCACTGCCACCCTCTGGTTCATCACAGCACCCTCTGGTTCATCACAGCACCCTCTGGTTCACCACTGATATCCTCTGATTCATCACTGCACACTCTGGTTCACCACTGCCACCATCTGGTTCATCAGTGTCACCCTTTGGTTCATAACTGCCACCTTCTAGTTCATCACTGCCACCCTCTGGTTCATCACTGCCACCTTCTGGTTCATCACTGCCACCCTCTGGTTCATCACAGCACCCTCTGGTTCATCACAGCACCCTTTGGTTCATCACTGCCAACCTCTGGTTCATTCATGCCACCCTCTGGTTCAGCACTGCCACTCTCTTGTTCATCACAGCACCCTCTGGTTCACCACTGTAGATTATGGGGGGAAAGCACACCTGCCCAGCCTCAAATGAGATGAATTAATTTGGGGCTGGTTAATGTGTCACTGAATTTGAGCTTCAAGTCTGGCACCTGCTTCCTTAGCTGTAAGTGCTTCCTGTTGCAGTTTAATTATTTTTACAGGTGCATTGTGCCATACTTGTAACTATCCTCTGACCCTGCTTTGAGGGTCAGAGCAGGGTCAGAGAATAGTTGCAAGCAGGCAACTGAACTCTGGAGGGGCCCTTCAGGAAGCACTACAGGGAATGGTTACAAATTAGCTTGAACTTTTGCACCTGCTAAGTGCGTTCAGTTTTGCAAAATAGTTTTTTCTGCAATTTTGCGAGATTCGCGGGGCGTGAAATCGAACTCGCAATCCGCAAATTCGTGCAAATTTGCGGATTGGTTTTTTTTGCGTGTTCGCGGGGGTTTTTGCGTGTTCGCGGGCCGCTTGCAGCGCAACGACCGCGAAGTTACCCATGCGGTCGTACATGGGCGCGGCCATCTTGTGCTCGTTACGTACTTCTAGTTCCGGTCATGCTCGCGTTGTGCGCGTTTACGGGTTCGCGGGCGTTTTGCGTGCTCGCGGGGGAAATATCGCGTGAACTTACCCACGCGGTCCTCTATGGGCGCGGCCATCTTGTTTTTCATTCATTGCTATGGTTTTTGGGCATGCTACCTTTCTATCCATCTTTGTAATCCTATGTTTTTCTGAACTTTTATTTGCTATTTTTTTGCTTATAATCTATCTCTACAATTTCCTACATCTATATTTTGTGTTTTTTTAACTTTTTGTTACTTTATTGCCTACTTTATTTCTTTTGCTCTCTCTCTTATTTTTTTTCTCACCTATTCTTCTTTCCTTCTTCTTGTGCCCAGGACCATGGCAAAGGGAGCCGAAAAGGGCAAGGGGAAGGGTCCAGCACCCCGTAGCCAGCTCCCTTGCGGGCTGTGGGAGAAGGTGTGCCGAGGCATGCGCAAGGAGTCTGGGGTCCGGCGCACCTACCAGCAAGCGACGCACCGGTGGTCTGACATCCTGGACCGGGAGCATGACCTGTTCGACCTGCTAGGAGTGGAGATCCCTGGCCTTGGTAAGTAGCTATTTAATAACTCCTTTTTTTCTTCTGATCTGTTATATTGCTAATCTATTTTTTTCCTGAAGAGTACGAATGCTGCTGATTCGATTACATTGCAGGTAAATTCATGTTTAAATAGCTTCTGTCATTGCAGGTGCTCGCCTGGTTATTGGCGTTGCTACTATGCTTACTTGTTTGCAACTTTTTACTCATTTGAGAGCATTACTGCGTAATGCTACAGACAGTAGACTCAAGTCTAGTCCTTCTTTGTACTCCTGCTGCTGCCACTTTGAAGAGATAGTGGTGGATTGATACGTTGAGTATATTATTTATTACTTGTTATAGGACATTTGTTAGTGGTCTGCAATCATGATGATGACGGACTGTGTCTGTCACGCGACGTCTCGTGCTGCTGAGTGATGGCAGTCATAGTAGAACCTTTTTGTTGTTGGTGTAGTTAGTGAATTACATAACTTTCCTATTAGACTGTCTGCGAATCCTGCAATACTGTACTACTATCCTCCTAGTTGACCAGATCAGATGCAATTGTTGTTAATTTGTTTCCCCGACATAATTTTAGATTGTGTTCAAAGAAATCAAATATTTCCAAAAAAACAATCATCCATGTTGTGTTTCTTTATTTCATGATCACCAGAAACTCCCAGGGGCAAGGTGCCGGCGGCGACTGAGACTCCGGTGGCAGAAGGTGGACAGGATCAGTCCCTTGAAGGCTCTTCTGCTGGCCCCAGTAAGTTGTTCTTTTGTTAGATTAATAATTATACTTCCTTAACTTTTACAGCTCCTATTCATTACAAGCTGTTTCCTAATAATTCTGTTTTACAAATTAGTCTTCGATCTTCTTATAATGTAGACTACTTTCTACATTCTTATCCTGCCTCTACCATCACTCTCTGTGCTACTACTATTTACGATTATGATGAGTCGGTTTGTGTAGGTAGCTAAGCTTGCCCAGTCGGAAAACGGTGTGAAACAAAACTCTGATCCAGCAATAGCTCTAGGCACTGAGTGCAGTCCTCTGGGTTGCCCTTGCTGTCTATTCCAGTCTTCTTAATGTAAGTGCTTTGACAATTTCCAACAACAAAATGCCATTGTTTACACCAAGTAAAGGTAGCAGTTGCCTTTTTGATTTGAGAGGAGCACATCCCATACCGCTAGTGTTTCCGGGACTATTCTGTACACAAAGAAGTATGGACAAGATAAATAAATAGGACATTGTTGATGATAGGTGCAGTTCGACTTTCGACATATCTCAGTCCGAACAGAAGTTGAACCCCCATCCCCTGACCGACTATCTAGTGTGTCTGAGCAATGATTTTACGACCCAGAAGGACAGAAGAAGACTACCGCTGAGTCCCGGCCTATCTGAGTCACTGTAACAAGACTGCCAAGTGCAGTAGTTCAAACCCTTTCCGCTCACTCACTCGTGAACAAAAACCACACAGTGTTTGTTAGGTTTAAAGTTTTATTTTCAATTAAGAAATGAAAACATTATTTCTTTATTTTTAATAGCGTAGTATTCGGAGCGAGCAATGGTGATGGATGAAGATGACGTTAAAGTTTAAACAACATTCCCATGAATGAAATTAGTATGACTCAAACTTAATAATAGTTAACAGACACATGAAATTATTAGAATAACTGTGCGGGAGCCCCCACCTTCTTTAAAGTACTTTAAAGTACTGCTGGTGATGACTTACTAGTAGTTGGTGAATCGTCTGGCAGAAGGGCAATGGAATCTTCTTTCTGTAATGAGAAAAATGGCGCACGTTAAGCAAGCATTCATCAGTTGTCATAAGAAGTGTAGCATTTAATGGAATAAGCATATAAAAGGTTAACACCCTCCCCAAAACCGTTACTCTTTTTGAATCCCAGTAATAAAAAATGTGTTATGTAAGATTTTCTTCCATTACGAGACAAAATAGGGGGTTGTGTATGGCATCTGAAAATATGACATGTTTTTCCTAGACGTCATAACATCTGATGCGGCACAGGTGACCACCAGTGCCGGGGCCAGCAGTGCGGAGGGGTCCTCTCCAGGGCCGGATGCGGCGGCGCCAATAGGAGCAGCTGAGGGGAAGACTCAGCGGCGGCGGAGGATGGTAAGTTATTATACTCCTTACCTATTTAAATTTTTTTGAGTAGGCTTGCAAAGGAGTGCATGATGTACTGTACAGTAGTACACAGTACACTAGTATAAGTACACTGTACTGTTAAGAACAGTTACTAATTTAGAAGTACTTTTTGGGCTATCACGGAGAAGACAGTCAACCTTGACTTGTAATAGCTTTAGTGGCGGTACTTCTCGGGTAAGCAATGGCCCCCTCTATTTCACTTCAACTCAGCTGGCAAATTTTCATTGTGAAGCCAAGTCATATCAGATGTACCTTAGGGATGTGAAGAACGAAAAGTTAAAGAAGGGTGAAACGAAGGACGAGCGAGTCTTATATTTATGACTGTGTAAATAATGGTTTTGTTGAATGCAATTCAAGATAAGAAGATGGCGGTTTCCAAAATATAATGAAAAGGGTGTTAGTTGGTTGTTGACAAAAATAAATTTTGGTACATTTGAGACATTAAGAAGAATCATAGACGTACTTTGGAAGCCTGGATGTTATCTTCTTTTTCCTCATCGATAGCAGAGGTGTATGATGTAGTAGAGCAGACGCTGAGTGGATGAAGTATTGCCAGTGGCAGTGCCACCCCTATAGAAAAGTAAGACCTTCCTATCCCCACCTGCATGTACTGCTTAAAGTACTGCGAGTCTGCATTATCATGGCTGATGTCTGCATTTCTTGGGCGCAAGCTGAGTGAGCTGCCATTATGCCGGCTACCACAAGTTCACGTACTAGTAATTTCTTTTGCAAAACAAGAGAAAAAAGTAAAAAAGGACTTTTTTTAGTACTCTCTGACTATGTATGTAGTAGTGAGTCCACCCATAGTGCTGCTAGTGGAATTCCTGAAACTCCCAGTAATGTCACAGGCTTACAAAGACGGCTGAAAGATACATGCCAAAATGTTATAATGTGTTTGCTACTTGCTGGTGTTACTGAGAGTCAATTTTCAGTTGAAATATTTTGACTTTATGTTAAAGACTATTGGCTACAGTATTGTTCTTTCTTTCATCATAGATGCTACTCCAAAAAAGCTCACCCGCAAGAAGATGGCTGTCCGGGCCATGGCCCGTAAGCTGGAGGCCATTTGTGCCGAGTATCGGCGGCTGTGGGCTCTGGAGCACAAGGACACGACATCAACAACTACATCCTCCTCCACTACCCCAGGGTCCACCAGCCTGAAGCCTCCAGCGAAACGGAGCCATGGCCCTACAGCCTCCTGCCGACGCCACACAGCAGCAAGAGAATCAGCTGCTCCCCCCAGATCCTGGATGGTCCATCAGCGCCGGCTACAGAAAAGAGTGGACTACCTGGAGCGGTTGGGCGAAAAACATCAGCGCCATCTCCGGGCCCTCGGCAAAGAGCATCGGGACCTGCAGCTCCAGCTGTCCCAACTACGCCACCGGAGGAAGTGAATGTCCCTTGCCCCTTTTTTAATGACTGTTGGGGGGGTGGGAATTGGGTGTTTGGGAAAGGGGACTTTTGGACTTTTGGACATTGGTTGGGTTAGGGAGGGGGGGTGAGTTGGGGTAATTTATTTAATTTTTGTGCTGAGAACATGAATATATATTTCTTAATAATTATTTTCCTTACTAACACACAGTATACGCGTTCCTATTATTTTGTGTGGGGGTTGGTGGTGGTTACTGGACGTTTGTTTTCTCTTCAAACTTACCAGCATGAATGAAACCTCTAGTCCTGAAATGTACCAAAATGCAAGTAACCGAGTTAGTGAATTCAGTAGCCCTACTACTGTACTTTACTAGTAGTACTGTCAGTCTCTGCTCTCCCAGCTTGGTCCTAGCCCATTATTCTACCTCTCCAAAATCCTTATCTTACCTGTGATTCGTGTTTGAGAATAGGGGTAGCCACAGGGCTGCCTGCATTGCAAATGGTAAGTAAGGTTGGTTGTTGACTTGAATCCTCGACGGATGCAATATCATTGTTGTGCTGGTAGCAGTAGTGGTACACACTGGCAGTATCAGCATATGAAAAAAAAGGAAATGAAACATTGAGTGGCCTGAGCGTAGCATTAGCAACAGTACAATAGATAGTACGGTAGAGAACAGTGCCCAAAATTGTAGCCTAAGCAGTGCTAAATTGATGTAAATATAAGTAGTAGTTGCGTGGAGTTTGACTGCTATCAGAAATTATGGCAAAGGACACATCAACGTAACATAACATAAGCATTAAGCATTTGATTCTTCACGTCGTGTAGGAGGAGGATGTTCTTGATGATCAATCCACGATGGCGCACATGAACTTCTGATAATGCTTGTGGTTTCTTTGACCTTATCCTCCCCAACAATTGTGTGGAATTTATTGTTGTTGTCAGTCACACCTCAATGAAATACCACACAGCCCGGGGGAAGAGGGTTAGGGTTTGCAAATTGGATGGGAATGGGGTTTTTGGAGAAAGTTTGGTAGAGAGGAAAAAAACACAGCATGGACATGAAACAATAAATAAAGAGAAAAAAATCTTTGGATTTGAAGATATTGATAAATCTTTTAAGGGACATAAAGGAAGTAAACTACTGCATGCCAGAAGTTGTTTACTAAATGGATGGTTAGGTTACTGGAAAGTAGTACTACTACTTACTGCAACTTACTAGTAACTATGAAGAAACAAGTTGACAGTACAGGGCTGCAGTAATTAAGCAATTTCACTTTCCTCTCTGCCCTCAGAGAGAATAAACACTTAGAACATTAAATTAGTGTAAAACATAGCAGACGTATAAAATAGCTGGAGGGATGAATTTCAAGCAGAGATAAAAGAAACGCACAGAGTCACACTCGTAGAAGTAAGTTCAAGTTCACAACAACAATATCATTTAAAAGATACGGAGAATTTAAGAGTATACTGTAACTGTATTTTGTAGTTGTCCCGTTGAATTTGTGAAGTTGATGCATCCAGACACTCCGTTGATCAATCTTGGTGACCAGACACATTGTCCATTGTCCACTGCCTGCCTGCCTGCCTGATGCGGAATTGCGGATGGGTAATTGTAATCCTGAGTAGTACATCGATGGCACAGGGTGAAAGCCTGCCTGTAATTGTGGATGGAAAAACACAAAAGAAAGTGCCAAATACACCACGGAGAAAAAAATATATAAGGTACGCTGTGTAGTGCAAAAATTACACTTTCAGAGGTGACAGTATCAATCCCCAAAATCTAGAACACCCCACATTACCCTCCCAAAAACGTGCAGAATACTGATGCTACCTCGCAGAGGCCTAATAACAAATCGTGCCAAAACGAACTTAGAAAGTATGCCCAAAACCCCCCTTTCCCACCATGGATTTTCTTCAAACCACTTGCAATCAAAATTAGACATTCCCAGAAGTGTTCCAAGACCGCTGAACCCAGTCTTAATAATCTAGAACACCCCCAAACACATGCAATACTGCTAACCCTAACGAGCCCTAAGTTAAGAAAAGTGGCAAACGCTTTCTGCAACTAGGCTAAATCCCTTCTTCCCCACCATGGATTTTCTTCAAACCACTTGCAACAAAATTAGACATTCCCACGAGTGCTCTAAGACCCCAGAACCCAGTTGCAAAAATGTAGAACACCCCCAAACACATGCAATACTGCTAACCCTCCAAAACACTTTTTTTCCGGTATTAGACCTTCCCAGCAGTGCCCCCAGACCCGTCGACCCGGGCGAAAACAAGTTTAACACCCCCAAACAGACAAAAAGCAAAACGGGAAAAACTCACACTTAGAAATATTTAGCCCTCATTCCAAAATCACTCCAAGCGCGCTCTGCAGCTAGGCTCTAACTCCACTTCCCCACCATGGATTTCCTTCAAACCAATTGCAATCAAAAGTATCCATACCCAGCGTTGCTTCAAGAACTCCCAACCCCCCCCCCCCCAAAACACCAGGAACCCCCCCCAAGCAGCCCCCGAAAACACAAAAGTGTGCAAAATCGCTGAAAAGTGGAAAACCTTTTCAGCATGGATTTTCTCCAAAACACTTTTATCCGGTATTAGACCTTCCCAGCAATGGCCCCAGACCCATTAACGCAAGCGAAAACAAGTTTAACACCCCCAAACAGCCAAAAAGCAAAACCGGAAAAACTCACACTTAGAAAATTTCGGGCATACCTGGAATTCAGTCCAAATGCGCTCTGCCACTAGGCCCTAACTCCCCTTTTCCACCATGGATTTCCTGAAAAAGAAATGCAATCAACATTAGACTGTGCCAGCAGTGCTCCCAGGCCCCTAAACCCACCCCCAAAAATCTGGAAGCCCCCCAAACAGCACCCCAAAGACAGGCAAGTGAGCAAAAACGCAAAAACCTCCGATTTTCTCCAAACCACTTTTATCCGGGATTAGACCTTCCCAGCAATGCCCCCAGACCCGTTAACCCAGGCGAAAACAAGTTTAAAACCCCCAAACAGCCAAAAAGCTACACCGGAAAAACTCACACTTAGAAATATTTAGCCCTCATTCCAAAATCACTCCAAGCGCGCTCTGCAGCTAGGCCCTAACTCCACTTCCCCACCATGGATTTCTTTCAAACCACTTGCAACCAAAACTAGGCATAACCAGCATTGCTCCAAGACCCCCCAACCCCCCCCCAAACACCAGGAACCCCCCCAAGCAGGCCCCCGAAAACACAAAAATTCGCTGAAAAAGTAAAAAGAATTTCAGAATGGATTTTCTCCAAAACACTTTTTTCCGGTATTAGACCTTCCCAGCAATGCTCCCAGACCAGTCGACCCGGGCGAAAACAAGTTTAAGACTCCCAAACAGCCAAAAATCAAAACTGGAAAAGTTGACACAGAAAAATGTAGGCATCATTTTTTAATCACTCCATGCGCGCTCTGCAGCTAGGCCCTAACTCCACTTCCCCACCATGGATTTCCTTCAAACCACTTGCAATCAAAAGTATCCATACCCAGCATTGCTCCAAGACCCCCCAACCCCCCCAAACACCAGGAATCCCCCCAAGCAGGCCCCCGAAAATACGAAAGTGAGCAAATTCGCTGAAAAGGTAAATAAATTCTCAGCATGGATTTTCTCCCAAACACTTTTTTCCGGTATTAGACCTTCCCAGCAATGCTCCCAGACCCCTCAACCCGGGCGCAAACAAGTTTAACACCCCCAAACAGCCAAAAAGCAAAAACGGAAAAACTCACACTTAGAACATTTCGGGCATACCTGGAATTCAGTCCAAATGCGCTCTGCAGCTAGGCCCTAACTCCCCTTTTCCACCATGGATTTTCTGAAAAACAAATGCAATCAAAATTAGACTGTGCCAGCAGTGCTCCCAGACCCCAAAACCCCCCCAAAAAACCTAGAAGCCCCTCAAACAGCACCCCAAAGACAGGCAAGTGAGGAAAAGCGGAAAAACTTTTTCACCATGGATTTTCACAAAAACCCTTTTATCCGGTATTAGACCTTCCCAGCAATGTCCCCAGACCTGTTAACCCAGGCGAAAACAAGTTTAACACCCCCAAACAGCCAAAAAGCAAAACGGGAAAAACTCACACTTAGACATATTTAGCCCTCATTCCAAAATCACTCCAAGCGCGCTCTGCAGCTAGGCCCTAACTCCCCTTCCCCACCATGGATTTCCTTCAAACCACTTGCAATCAAAAGTATCCATACCCAGGGTTGCTTCAAGACCCCCCAACCCCCCAAACACCAGGAACCCCCCAGCCCCCGAAAACACGAAAGTGAGCAAAATCGCTGAAAAGTGGAAAACCCTTTCAGCATGGATTTTCTCCAAAACACTTTTATCCGGTATTAGACCTTCCCAGCAATGGCCCCAGACCCATTAACGCAAGCGAAAACAAGTTTAACACCCCCAAACAGCCAAAAAGCAAAACCGGAAAAACTCACACTTAGAACATTTCGGGCATACCGGGAATTCAGTCCAAATGCGGTCTGCCGCTAGGCCCTAACTTCACTTTTCCACCATGGATTTCCTGAAAAACAAATGCAATCAACATTAGACTGTGCCAGCAGTGCTCCCAGGCCCCAAAACCCACCCCCAAAAACCTGGAAGCCCCCCAAACAGCAACCCAAAGACAGGCAAGTGAGCAAAAACGCAAAAACCTCCGATTTTCTCCAAACCACTTTTATCCGGGATTAGACCTTCCCAGCAATGCCCCCAGACCCGTTAACCCAGGCGAAAACAAGTTTAAAACCCCCAAACAGCCAAAAAGCAAAACCGGAAAAACTCACACTTAGAAATATTTAGCCCTCATTCCAAAATCACTCCAAACGCGCTCTGCAGCTAGGCCCTAACTCCACTTCCCCGCCATGGATTTCCTTCAAACCACTTGCAACCAAAACTAGGTATACCCAGCATTGCTCCAAGACCCCCCAACCCCCCCAAACACCAGGACCCCCCCCCCCAAGCAGGTCCCCTAAAACACGAAAGTGAGCAAATTCTCTGAAAAGGTAAAAAAAATGTCAGCATGGATTTTCTCCAAAACACTTTTTTCCGGTATTAGACCTTCCCAGCAATGCCCCCAGACCCGTCGACCCGGGCGAAAACAAGTTTAAGACCCCAAACAGCCAAAAAGCAAAGCCGGAAAAGTTGACAAGGAAAAATGTAGGCATCATTTTTAAATCACTCGATGCGCGCTCTGCAGCTAGGCCCTAACTCCCCTTCCCCACCATGGATTTTCTTCAAACCACTTGCAACCAAAACTAGGCATACCCAGCATTGCTCCAAGACCCCCCAAGTCCCCCCAAACACCAGGAATCCCCCCAAACAGGCCCCCGAAAACACAAAAGTGAGCAAATTCGCTGAAAAGGTAAACAAATTCTCAGCATGGATTTTCTCCAAAACACTTTTTTCCGGTATTAGACCTTCCCAGCAATGCCCCCAGACCCGTCAACCCGGGTGCAAACAAGTTTAACACCCCCAAACAGCCAAAAAGCAAAACCGGAAAAACTCACACTTAGAACATTTCGGGCATACCTGAATTCAGTACAAATGCTCTCTGCAGCTAGGCCCTAACTCCTCTTTTCCACCATGGATTTTCGGAAAAACAAATGCAATCAACATTAGACTGTGCCAGCAGTGCTCCCAGACCCCAAGACCCACCCCCAAAAACCTAGAAGCCCCTCAAACAGCACCCCAAAGACAGGCAAGTGAGCAAAAGCGGAAAAACTTTTTCACCAAGGATTTTCACAAAAACACTTTTATCCGGTATTAGACCTTCCCAGCAATGCCCCCAGACCCGTTAACACAGGCGAAACAAGTTTAAAACCCCCAAACAGCCAAAAAGCAAAACCGGAAAAACTCACACTTTGAAATATTTAGCCCTCATTCCAAAATCACTCCAAGCGCGCTCTGCAGCTAGGCCCTAACTCCCCTTCCCCACCATGGATTTTCTTCAAACCACTTGCAACCAAAACTAGGCATACCTCGCATTGCTCCAAGACCCCCCAACCTCCCCCAAACACCAGGAACCCCCCCAAGCAGGCCCCCAAAAACACGAAGGTGAGCAAATTCACTGAAAATGTAAAGAAATTCTCAGCATGGATTTTCTCCAAAACACTTTTTTCCGGTATTAGACCTTCCAGCAATGCCTCCAGACCCGTCAACCAGGGCGCAAACAAGTTTAACGCCCCCAAACAGCCAAAAAGCAAAACCAGAAAAACTCACACTTAGAACATTTCGGGCATACCTGGAATTCAGTCCAAATGCGCTCTGCAGCTAGGCCATAACTCCCCTTTTCCACCATGGATTTTCTGAAAAACAAATGCAATCAACATTTGACTGTGCCAGCAGTGCTCCCAGACCCCAAAACCCACCCCCGAAAACCTAGAAACCCCTCAAATAGCACCCCAAAGACAGGCAAGTGAGCAAAAGCGGAAAAACTTTTTCACCATGGATTTTCGCAAAAACACTTTTATCCGGTATTAGACCTTCCCAGCAATGCCCCCAGACCCGTCGACCCGGGCGAAAACAAGTTTAAGACCCTAAAGAGCCAAAAAGCAAAACCGGAAAAGTTGACAGAAAAATGTAGGCATCATTTTTAAATCGCTCCATGCGCGCTCTGCAGGTAGGCCCTAACTCCCCTTCCCCACCATGGATTTTCTTCAAACCACTTGCAACCAAAAATAGGCATACCCAGCATTGCTCCAAGACCCCCAACCCCCCCAAACACCAGGAACCCCCCCAAGCAGGCCCCCGAAAACACGAAAGTGAGCAAATTCGCTGAAAAGGTAACAAAAAAAATTCTCAGCATGGATTTTCTCCAAAACACTTTTTTCCGGTATTAGTCCTTCCCAGCAATGCCCCCAGACCCGTCAACCCGGGCGCAAACAAGTTTAACACCCCCAAGCAGCCAAAAAGCAAAACCGGAAAAACTCACACTTAGAACATTTCGGGCATACCTGGAATTCAGTCCAAATGCGCTCTGCAGCTAGGCCCTAACTCCCCCTTTCCACCATGGATTTTCTGAAAAACAAATGCAATCAACATTAGACTGTGCCAGCAGTGCTCCCAGACCCCAAAACCCACCCGCAAAAACCTAGAAGCCCCTCAAACAGCACCCCAAAGACAGTCAAGTGAGCAAAAGCGGAAAAGCTTTTTCACCATGGATTTTCGCAAAAACACTTTTATCCGGTATTAGTCCTCCCCAGCAATGCCCCCAGACCCGTTAACCCAGGCGAAAACAAGTTTAAAACCCCCAAACAGCCAAAAAGCAAAACCGGAAAAACTCACACTTAGAAATATTTAGCCCTCATTCCAAAATCACTCCAAGCGCGCTCTGCAGCTAGGCCCTAACACCACTTCCCCACCATGGATTTCTTTCAAACCACTTGCAACCAAAACTAGGCATACCCAGCATTGCTCCAAGATCCCCCAACCCCCCCCCCCAAACACCAGGAACCCCCCCAAGCAGGCCCCCGAAAACACGAAAGTGAGCAAATTTGCTGAAAAGGTAAAAAGAATTTCAGCATGGATTTTCTCCAAAACACTTTTTTCTGGTATTAGACCTTCCCAGCAATGCTCCCAGACCAGTCGACCCGGGCGAAAACAAGTTTAAGACTCCCAAACAGCCAAAAATCTAAACTGGAAAAGTTGACACAGAAAAATGTAGGCATCATTTTTAAATCACTCCATGCGCGCTCTGCAGCTAGGCCCTAACTCCACTTCCCCACCATGGATTTCCTTCAAACCACTTGCAATCAAAAGTATCCATACCCAGTATTGCTCCAAGATCCCCCAACCCCCCCAAACACCAGGAACCCCCCCAAGCAGCCCCTCGAAAACACGAAAGTGAGCAAAATCGCTGAAAAGTGGAAAACTTTTTCAGCATGGATTTTCTCAAAAACACTTTTATCCGGTATTAGACCTTCCCAGCAAGGGCCACAGACCCGTCAACGCAGGCGAAAACAAGTTTAACACCCCCAAACAGCCAAAAAGCAAAACCAGAAAAACTCACACTTAGAAGATTTCGGGCCTACCTGGAATTCAGTCCAAATGCGCTCTGCAGTGAGGCCCTAACTCCCCTTTTCCACCTTGGATTTTCTGAAAAACAAATGCAAGCAACATTAGACTGTGCCAGCAGTGCTCCCAGACCCCAAAACCAACCCCCAAAACCTAGAAGCCCTCCAAACAGCCTCCTAAAAACAGGCAAGTGAGCAAAAACGGAATAACTTTTTCACCATGGATTTTCTCCAAACCACTTGCGTCCGATATTAGACCTTCCCAGCAATGCCCCAGACCCGTCAACTCACCCGCAAAGAAGTAGAACACCCCCACGGATGCAGAGTCCCAGACCCCTCGACCCAGTCACAAAAATCTAGAAGACCCCCAAACAGACCCCCAAAAACATGCTATACTGCTACCTCGCAGAGGCCTGCACTTCCACCTCTAGGAGGCTGTGATTGTTTTCATTTTTTTTCACCCTTGCAGCATATCTAATTGTATGCAGTAACTCCAGCAAGCAACATAGCCCCAATTTTACATGAACTGCTGTCTGGACTCTGCATGGCATAACAAGTCAACACTACACTGGCTCGAACACTCCACCACGAGTAGACAAACATGTAGTTCTGCTGTAGTAGTTGTTGACTGGTTTACCTGTTTGCCACTCACGAATTGGACATACTTCTTCCGTAAACCGACGATGATGACAGCCATCCATCCCAGCGAGTGACTACAAGAAAAAAGATATATTATATTTAACTTGGTATATTGGCAAACAGTGAGTATAAGGACATTTAACATATTGTAATATGCAACGTAGTAGACTTTAGTTACTTTACATAATAATAGAAGAGATTTGTTTCATGCACAACAAATAAACAGAAATTGCTTGCTTCCATCAGATACAGACAGCCATTGATGTCCACTGCATGCCATCTTCTCATTATTCGTTCATTACCTGTTCTACTTTTTGCCCGCATCTTCTTCTGGAAGTGAAGTCCCACAAGGCAGCCTCTCCTGTCAATTTCAGATGAACTGTGTCAGCCATCATTAATGTGGACTCATTGATTCCAGTCCCACTTGAGGGGACTTGTCTACGAAGACAACGTTCTTTCTTCATTGGGCGTAATCCAGCCATCTGCTTTGAGGGAAATAGGAGTCTGGAGGAGGAGGCTAGAGGAGCATGTTCTTGTGAACTTGTGAACCTGAGGAATGCAGACTGCGGCACCTTCAAATCAATAAGGAAATAAGTGAAGATAGTTCTGCTGATGGGCTTGTTGTTGTGATTAGGTGATTAAAGTGTTGTTGTGATAAAAGTTGCAAAACAAAGAAAGACACACAGGAATAAAAGGGAATAAGGGCGAAAAAGAAAGTTAGTGATTCATTGACTCATTTTCAGGGCTCGGTGTAAGGGAAGTAGAGCTCGTCCTCAAACTCTGCGAATTCAGACGGGAGTAGGTCAGGTAACAGAGAAGAACTTCCCTCATCTAAGTCGGTGTCCTCTTCTTCCTGCGTGCATTTTTGTATTTTGTAATCTGGTGGTATGAAGTGCTGATTCATCTTGATCATTGTTAACCTCTCCACATTTTTGGGCGAGAGGCGGGTCCTTTTGGTAGACAGAAGACACGCTTGCGAGTGGGCAAGACAAGTAATTTATAGCCAGGTTGGTGATCTCTCGCCATAGATTTCTTTTCCCATGCCAATACGCCAATGGGTCCTGATTAACATAGACCTCTGCTGAGTCATCCAGATAGGCCTGCACCATCGACTCAAGGTTCTCCAGGGTTCCTCTACTTTGCAGTTCTGTGCCCTTTGCAGTTCTGGGACGAGCAAACCCTTGCTGAGTTAGCCAATCCGCTTCAGACAATATTATGGTTGGGCCTGGTGCAGATGATACGGTTGCTGGTGTCGTTAACGGCTGAGAGGGAAAGTGACTCACTTCTGCCACAGATTCAGAAGAGGAACTTGACGCCGGATGGCCTGCTGATTCACTACTACTACTGCCTTTTCCTTGAATTTCCTGCCGGTCTCTTTCAAACCGAGTGGCTGACACAGTTAGCCAATGTTTGTACTTTGTAACATCTGCTTCATCAAAAGGAATGAATGCTCTGCTCGCCACTGCCTTTTTGTACCGTGGATCCAGAGTAGTAGCACAAATGTAATGTTGTTCTGTGTGGATATTTTTAAACCGTTCATTGTGAACTAGGTGGCGTAATAAGCTCTCCGCCAAGTTATATGCTTCTTGCTTTTCAGCATCATTTTCTAACGTTGAAGACACCGCCTTCAGTTGGTGCTCTAGCATGCGCAACAATGGGATAGCTTTGCCCAAAGAACAGTCCTCCCTGCTGACTTCACGCGTGAAGACCTCAAAAGGACGAAGAATGTCTGTCAGGCTTTTATCTAGCTCCCAATGCTCCACCTCTAGCCTCATATCTTTCATAGTAGAACCCACTTTAAACATATACTCATCGAGTACCGAATACTGCTCATGCAGACGCTCAAGCATGTAGAAGGTTGAGTTCCAATGTGTTACCACCTCCTGGATGAGTGCTTTCACTGGCACTCTACGTACATGTTGCAGGCGCCTCAGCTCCTTCCGGGCCTTAAAAGAATGGTTGAAATGTGTGCAGATTCTTCGGCAGGTGGTCAGTATTTTGCTGACTGTATTTTCTTTTTTCAAGAATTCTTGCACAACCAGGTTTATACAGTGTGCCAAACACGGCACTCTGAAATAGTCACCCATATCCATGGCCTTAACTACATTGGCGCCATTATCCTTGGAAACATAACCAATCATGCGGTTTCTTGGGGACAGCCATTGCAAGACCTTTGTGTTAAACTCATGCAAAATGTTTTCTGCAGTATGACTTTTCTCCATGGCAAACATGGCTACTGTTGCATGTTTCCGAGCAGCTTTAAAAATGTTGTCCTGGTCAACACCTGCGTTTTGCTTTGCTACAACCCCTGAAAAAGAGACCCAGTGTGCAGTGATGCACATGTAATCAAGGGCTTGGCAACTGGTCCACATGTCTGTTGTCAGGTGTATAGTGTGAACAGCACTCTTCTGCAAAGCTGCCCCAATCACCTCCAGCACATCTTCATGTAGTGCTGGAACCGCAACTCTGAAATAGGACCGGCTAGGAACCTTCCATTTAGGGCAGAGCGTTGCCACCAATTCAAGAAAACCCACCCCTTCCACAAAAGAAAAAGGGAGAAGGTCCAGCGCCTGCATTTTAGCCAGCTTAGTGTTATACAGGCGCGCCGTTGGGTGGTTGCGTTCAAATGCCGCATCTGAAAACAACATGCTTCTAATGGTGGGCTGGACCATTTTACGGGATGATAATGACTTCTTCAACCCAGTTACGCTCAGTGATGAATTTTTTCACATTGGTGTCTCTCCCACACTCTTAGTCTGGCTCATATATCTTGCAGGGGGTGTGCTGCTGACAGGGGTACTGGGTGTAACTGAAGACATTTCTGACGCTTCTTCACTTGTTCCCCCCCCGAACCTCGTCATCATCAGATGCAACATCAACGGATACATTTTGTTTACTTGCACTTTGGGATGCCTTGATGTTCCTTAGGTGCGCATCCCATTCGACAGTGTGGAACAAACGGCCATGTTTTCCGCCGTTGGGCTAACAGTAAAGAAGTCCCAAACTGGGGCTGGTAATGTCTGCTGGGGGCGGTGGAGGTGATACTGCTAATGGCAGATGAAGTGGAGGATGTGCGTTGCGGACATTTCCTGTGTTGTGCACTTATTACAGCACCACTACTTGAGGAAATGGAGGTCGAGCTGGATGGAGGTCCATGTCTGCCCTTCTGGCGAGAAAATATGGAAGCTGTAGGTGGTGTTGGTGTACTAGTTAACTGCGTTGGTGGTGGTACCAGTGCCACGTCGCCAACATCACGCTCAGCAGCACAGTGGGATAGGGAAAAAATGTTTGTCTGCTGCATGCCCGCTGAGGCTGGAGTGACGTCTGTGATGACTGGGTCGTCGTCAGACTGTTCATCAGCAGCAGAATACGCCACTTCTTGTTCGGCGTCATCACCCATAGCTATGAGCCTTTCGGGGACCTTCCTTGTAGGCTTAGCTACCTTTGTCAGACCATGGTGTGCCTCACTCTCAGACAGCACTGGTGGTTCCCAATTTTGATCCAGATCATCAGAAGGAAGGGGGCTTGAAGAAGAACTTCTAGACACCCTCCTTGATCTTTTCCTTGCTGGGGATCTGGAAGACAATGACTCATCAGGAGGAGTGGCTTCCTCAGATGATACCTCGGCTTGAATGTCGATTTCCTGATGTGCCCCTACTTCTGGAGGAACAAGCATTGTGGGCACTTGTGCCGCTCCATGCGCCTCTCCATGCGCCTCCCCTTGCGCCTCTCCTTGCGCCTCTCCTTGCGCCTCTCCTTGTGCCTCTCCTTGCGCCTCTCCTTGTGCCTCTCCTTCCACATGTACTTGGGCTTCTACTTGCTGCACCTGTGGTTGTTGTTGCGGCTGTGGGTGTTGAACACTCGTCAGATGAGTTACAACCTGTGTTGATTCAGGGATGCTACTTTCTTGCGATGAGCCAACATCACTGGTCGATGGTGATTGAACAAGTATACTGGCTGCCTCTGCAGCACTCAAGGGCTTGGACCTAACTTGGCGTGGTGGTGGCACTGAGCCCAATGAAGCGGAGGTGCTGCTCCCAGCTTGGTCCCCAGCAGACCCCGCTGCTGCTGCAGGCGTACTTATTTTTTTCCCAAAAAATGTGTTGGTCGGCACACCAGTCTCCTTGGTAAGTGGCGCCACTTGGTTCTTCTGCTCCTTCTTATTGGCAACTTTCTTGCTAGAGGAGCTACGGGCACCTTTTTTTGGGGCCATCTTCTTCAGATGTCAGAACAGCAGGCCGCAGCTGCACGAGTTGCAGAGTTGTCTGTGGCCACACGTGACATTGTACTGCACACACCGCAGCAGGACTTCTTCCTGGCACTTATTAATTTTTTTTTTTTTAAAGACCTTTATTGTACAAAGTGCATCTTACACAGCTTACAGCTTACAACCCCTCGGGGCCAGCCGCGTGAATCAATTGCCATATGAAATGTTATCAGGTGAACACAGCCGTATGGCCGACAAACCGGAGGTCCGGCGGCGTAAAGTGTTTCTTGGCAGCACTTACATGCAGTAAACCACATATCCTGGTAAGTAAACAGGTCTGTAAGGTTTTATCTATTTGTAGGGCATCGGTGGTGTTTCATCAATGTCGCCAGTAGGATAACAGCCCACTCCTATGAGTGAATTTTATGGGTAAGTGTGTCGGTAAGTTTCTTTTCCCATGTGGGTGCGGGGCAGTTAAGTTGAAGGGTAGTTCTATGTAATATCGCAAGTGTGTCAATGGGCGAGCATCTATGCAGCTTACTATTCCCAGTAGTAGAAGCTCGTGTTGGTGGCAGCGTTCAGTGAGGATCGCCATGGTCATGGCTGATATTCTCAGTGGTCCTAGGTATGTGGCGTTTCTCAGTGGTTGTGGAGTGAGCGACATAGCCGGTATTGTGTAAAACTACCCGGATCCATCCGCTTGTTCATGGGTAGTGCACGCGGTAGTCAGGTCCTTCTGGCCGTGATCTAGTGTTGCTGTGTGTCATCGGCTCTGGAAAAGGAAGGGGCCTGACATGTTGGCTAGAATATGGCATCTAGAGTTATTCGTGCGACACGTACAATGTCTTTGTCATCAAACTTGAGAGAGCCTGGTCAAGGAACAGAACCAGCGCATTAATGAGCATCGAAACCTTAACATGGGGGGGGGGTATATGTAAAAGGGAGAGAAAGCGCAGGTGGGTGTATCTATGTGGTTGAGGGGAAGGGAGTAATATTGCTGTGTCATTGTAGGTCTAGCGGTCGGGGAGTGAGATACATCACGTAGTTAACGCGCTTACATAGGGGGGGGTTCTACCACGGGGGCATGTTGATGACGCCTGTAGGGTGCAGTCAGTGGGGCGGTCGAGTCCGGACTGCATGGTGGGGATCCGAGATGAGGAGGTGGTGGTGGGGCAAGAAGCGGTTCGTTGTTAACAGCAGGGCACATGTTTCAGGCATTTCGGGGTGTAAGTGTTGCACAGGCGAGGCTCAGCGCATTGTGCGCAGTGTGGCAAAGGCCTAGAGGTGTGGATACCGGTTTGCATCACCCTGTCGGTGGGGGGGGGAGGGGGTGGGGGTAGTAGCGTGTACTAGCGTGCTTCATGGTGTCCCTTGCAGGGGTGCGGTGGTCGGGTGCGGCCCCATCAAGTGATTTCCTGTTCCAGGCATTTCTGCTGGAAGGATTGGAGGATGTCGTCCCAGTAATGTGCAATGGGGAATTTCCTAAGTCCTGCCGTCTCTTCCCGTCGTAAGGCTGTGCTTTCCGCTTGCGCCCAGTTGGTAAGGGATAGGTACCAGTGCCGTATATGTGGAGGTGTGTTGGCCTTCCACCGCTTAGTGAGCAGTCGTTTGGCCGTGATCATCCCGAGGTCCCAGTATCGGGCCGGCACCTTGTTTAGCTTTGTGCATTTGTATAGGCCCAGAATGCAGGCTTCCCAAGTTCTTGGCACGTGTTCGTTAGTGCAGTGTGTGAGTAGCGCTGTTACCTTATCCCAATAGTGCTGAATGTCGGGGCACAGCCAGAGCATGTGTAGGAGGTTGGCACCTACCAGGGAGCAGCGACTCCAGGCAGTATCTGTGACTGAAAAGTATCTTTATTTTGTCCGGTGTGAGGGTTGCGCAGAATGTTAACCGGCCCAGTCAGCCCCATCGCCCATTCCTTGTCCGTCCAATCCCTCCCTCTGTCTGTCGACCACTTCTCTCTCAACTGCGAGGTGGTGGGTTGTGTGTGAATCAGGAGAGCCTGTGCTAGCCAATGTACTATGTGGGAACCATTGCTCATAACATGTAGGTATTGCATGAAGTGGTGCATCGGTAGCTCCTCGGACATGTCACCCCAGGCGACAGCCAACGTGCGGATGAGGGATGCGTGCGTTAGGAATTGTCCAGCTGGGAGGGTCGTATCTTCCGCGAGGCTCGCAAAGGGGAGGAGAGCACCGTCAGTGTATAGGTCCCCTAGCGTTTCCACGCCTGCAGTGGACCAGCTGTCCAGCATTGCGTTCGTCAGTACTCCAGTAGCCATGGGGGTGCCCAGCAGGGGGAGTATCGGAGCGTACGGTATCGTCGTGCGGGTAAGTCGTAGGCATCGCAGAAGACACCTGTGTGCCACCGCTAGGTACATCTGCGTGGGACGGGGAGCCCGGGCAAGTGGATGAAACAGGGCGTGCACTTGCGATTGAGACCAGGAAGGGACGTCCGTGGCGGCGTCCCCCAGGTTCCTCCCACCCAGCCTTCCCGACACCCATTGCATCTGTGCCGCTACATATTATAGTTCCATGTTGGGAACCGCTAGACCCCCCGAGTCAGTGGGCATGTATAACTTCGTCAGCGCCACATGCGGTCGGACTGCATTCCAGATCAAGCCGCGAAGTAGGACCTCGAGGTCCCGGAATATCCAGTTGGGGACATAGGACGGGATGTTGGCAAAGTAGTACAAGAGTCTCGGCAAGACTATCATTTTCGCCAGGGTTACTCGGCTAGGTGCATTTAGTGTCAAAGTCCTCCAAAATCCAATTTGAGCCTGGATGGATGCGAGCGCTCGCATCAGGTTCCCCTCCAAAATATCCGTGGGATCACGGTAGATGTGGATACCTAGGTATCTGAACGTCGTGGGATACCATTGTAGCCTTTCGCATCCGATGTATACATCGCTCTCAGGGACGTCCGGGTCAAAGGAATAGGCCCCCGATTTAGCCCAGTTGATTCTCAGGCCCGACATCTCCTCGAAGGTGCGGAAAATGTCAGCAAGGGACTCCGGGACACTAGTCAAGTCTCGAACATAGAGGAGGAGATCATCCGCATATAACAATACTACGTGGAGGCCATCCGCCATCGGTATTCCCCACTCCGCACCTCGGGTCCGGAGAATTGTGGCCAGGGGTTCCATGGCCAAGGAAAACAGCCTTGCCTGGTGCCTCTCTGCACATGGATAGAATCAGAAGCAAAGTGCCAGTGCGGACACGAACTGTGGGCCTGCGGTATAATAGGCCAACCATTGTCTCGTAGGCATCCCCCAATTCAAATTTGTCCATGACCGCCCGTAGGTATGGCCATTCCACTGAGTCAAATGCTTTCTCCAGGTCCAGCACCAGGCACCCGGCACATGGCCAGTGGCGTGTGGCGTACTCCTGTATGCGGAATAGGCGGCGGATGTTATAGGAGGTGTGGCGTGTTGGTACGAATCCATTCTGGTCATGGTGTACCAGGGTTGGCACCAGAGGGGCTAGTCTCCGGGCCAGGGCAGAAGCAAGGATTTTATAATCGGTATTGAGGAGGGCCAGAGGGCGGTAAGAGCCCAACTGTTCGCCATCCCTGCCGGGTTTGAGTAAGGAGATGAGGGTAGCCTCATTGAACGTCAGGGGGAGGGAGAAGTCATCCGTAGCCGCAGCATACACTTTTAACAGCTGGGGAATGAGTATGTCCAAGCCTGCCTTGTAGAATTCGGCTGGTAAGCCGTCTGGGCCAGGAGATTTGCCGTTTGATAGGTTGAAGATGGCGTCACGGAGTTCCTCAGGAGCAAGCGGTGCTCCGAGGTCATCCTGTTGCGTGGCCGTCAGGGTAGGTAGCTGCAGGGGTGAGAGATAGTCAGCCATGTCAGGTAGCGGGTCGTTGAGTCGGGAGTGATATAGACTTGTGTAGTGAGTTATGAAGGCTTCGTGTATTTGGCATTGCGTGTAGAGTAACCCTCTCCCTTCTACTCGTATCGCCGATATTGGGGTCATGCGGTCTTCCCGTGTGATCAGCCAGGCTAACAGTTTGACAGGTCTGTCGCCCTGGTGATGTGTGCGGGCTAAGTGTGCAGTAAAGTTGAGATGGCGCAGACGCTCCAGAAGGCGTTCATGTTCCGTTTTTGCTTCCGCAAGGGGATCGCTTGCGCCACCCGCCGCGTCTCGTTCATGGGCCAACAGTTCAGTCTCCAACCGCGTCAGGTCGCCCTCTAGTTGTCGTCGCATGTGGCCCTGCGTGCCTAAGCAGTGTCCCCGTGTCACCAACTTAAATGCGTCCCATTCAATCTGTGGGGTGGACGCTGTTCCAGCATTGTTTTCAAAGTATTGGGCAGCTTGTGTGAGGAGGGAGTCGCGGAAAGTCGCGTCTAGCAAGAGGTCCGGCTGGAGTCGCCAGGTGGGTATGGGCGGATGTGGACGCTCCCATGCAATGGCCAGAGTGTGGGGGTTGTGATCCGAATGTGTGCGGTCCATATATTGTGTGTCTGCAACTAGCGGGAGGAGGTCAGTGGCAGCCATGAACCTGTCTAAACGCAAATGTAGGGCATGCGCGCCCGACCAGTAGGAGTATGTCCGTGTTGTTGGGTTACGCATCCTCCATGCGTCATGGAGATCCCACTGTGTAGCCCAGGTGATTAATGCTTTCGTGGCGGCGTGTGTCTGCGCACTGGCCGGGGGTGGGGAAGATCTGTCTAGAGTCGCATCTATGACGCAGTTATAGTCACCCCCCAGGACCCACGGGACTCCATGCCAGGTCGCCAGCACTGCCGAGAGGAGGGTAAAGAAACTACTCTGGTCAGTGTTTGGGGAATATAGCGAAGCCAGTACCACAGGCTGCCCATCTAGTCTGCCCCGGGCTACCACGTACCTGCCGTCTGGGTCTACACATGTGTTCGTGACCGCTCACGGGGTTCCAGGCCGGACCCACAGAAGCGCCCCACGGGCGAAGGAGGAATACTCGGTAGCATAAAGTTGTCCGCGCCATCTGCGGTGCAGAGCGCACACCTCGGCCTTATTTTAGTGCGTTTCTTGTAACAGTGCTACGTGAAATTTATGGCATTTCAAGTAAGAGTAGATCTGGTAAAGCCTCGCTGGTGTGTGCATGCCCCTAACATTCCATGTGCATATCCTGATTTCAGCCATAATCGTCGCTTGTGTAGGAGTCACCCCTGTCCTCCAGTTGTAGTCCCCTTAGTGTGGTCCCCCGCTGACCCCCCGGCATCCCCCCCCCCATCCAGACCAGACAAGTTGCTGCCACATAGAGGAACAACCCAGTCGGTTTCCAAGTGGTGGGGGTAGAATGGAAAACAAGGAGTCTAAATAATACAGAACAATAAAAAATACCAAAAGGTCGGCCGCGCAACATGCTGCCGTCCAAACACTCAAGTGAGTAAAAAAAATAAGCTTTTAACTATTCAGTTCTGGGGGGTGATGGGCAATTGGCACAATAGTGACACAACGGTATTGTTCTCAGAGGGAGGTGGTGTCCCATCCCGGGCCGTAGGGTTACGGGCCTTAGCTAACAGGCTGCACCAGGCATCAACAAATGCAGCGGAGTGGGAGAATGACCGTTTGTTGCTGTGATAGGAGAGGAAGTCCGTGCGAGGGCGCACTTCACCAGCAAGGGCAGGTCAGTGATCGTCAGCCCAGTAGCAAGTATAATAGGGGGGGGGGCGGGAAGGTGTCACTAAAAAGTAGTTCTAACATTTGCAATGTGGGCAAGGTGGTACTCACTGCATGTCACCAGCTCCCTCCCATGTAGAGGAAGGGGGGGGGGACTCCCCCTCGGCCTCCGCCGCCTTGACGATCCATACCCCCTGTCAGTCAGTGGGCGTGAGCGCACAATAGTCATTGCCGCATGGATGTTTCGAAGAACCCGAAGGGGTTCCCCTCAGCCAAGTAGATCCACGGTTTGCGGCGTGACATCAGGTGGGCCTGTGGATTGTTGAGAGTCCGGTAAACCATGAATTGCTTCATCGTCACTGGGAAAAGTGTGTGGACTGGGTTGGGGGCAGAGGACGGCGCTGGAGAGCTGCTGATTTCCGTGACCCTGCGAAGCGCATCTTGTTGTTCCTGCAGGACTAGGTCCGCTGGCGGCGAGTGGGTCACCGTGGCCTGTGAGTTATGAGGCGCAGGTGATTTGCGCTTGCGCCTTCGTCTCGATCCCCGGGAGCGCGTTGTCGTAGCAGTGCCCTGCGCTCGTCGGGGTGTCCCCACCGCTCCGCCATCCAGCCAGGCTTTCACCTCCTCAGGGCTGGTGAAAAAGTGAGTGTTATCCTGCGCCACCACTCGTAGGCGTGCGGGGAAAAGGAGTGAGTACTTGAGGCCCGCTTGTCGCAGCCTGCGTTTCACCTATAGAAAGGAGTGTCGTTGTCTTTGTACCTGGATGGTGTAATCCGGGAAAAACATCACCGTGGCATTGTTATTCGAACATCTCCTAATTTCCTGGATTCGCGCAGGATGGCGTCGCGATCTCTATCGTTAAGGATGCGAAAGATCAGCGGCCTGGGGTTAGATCACGGGGAGGGGTTTCGTGGGTACCCTGTGGGCCCGCTCCACCACAAAGTGCTGCGATAGTGTCCCCTCCGGTAAGAGGTCTCTCAGCCAGTCCTCCACGTGGCGTGTAAGGTCCGTCCCCTCCCATTTTTCTGGTATGCCAATCAGTCTGATGTTATTTCTTCGCACCCGCCCTTCTGCATCCTCAGCACGTTCCTCCAGAAATTCAACCCTGTTGAGGAGGTCACGTATATGTTTGTCCGCTTGAGTGACACGGGGTCCTAGATCAGCCACTGTAGTTTCCAGCGTGGTGGTGCGGTCTTGCAATTTCTTGTTATCGGCCTTGAGATGAGTCAGATCGATTGCCACACTGTCGATCTTGTTTTCTAGGGAGGTGCGCGTCTGTTGGAGGGACTCCTCCAAGCGTTCCATCACAGCCAAGACACTGTCCAATCTGGATTTCACATCGGTATCCATTGTGGGTAGCGGTTTAGCCTGTTTCCCTTTCATAGATGTGTTGCCGGTTCCAGTACGCGTCCTCACTCCTCCAGACATGGGCAAGGCAGTGCGTGTGAGTGATCACGGCTCACAGAGGAGGGTCAGTGAGACAGCCGGGGTGTGGGCGACTCGACACGTGTCTCCTCCGTCCGGTGCTCGCCGCTCCCTTCTGCCGGTGCTGCGCTCCCCGGGGAACGAGTGTGTAGCCGAGGGGGGGGGCCTCGCCAACCGCCCAGCTCGCGGAACCTCTTTCGCTAGAGCGGGATGTGGAGGAGGGCTGGGAATCCCGGAGTGTCTCAGGAGCCACCGCTCTCCCAACCGTCCGTCACTCAGATTCCCAGCGGCGGTAGCCCGTTAGGCCCCGCTCCCGCGGGCCGCTGCCTCGTCAGGTGTCGCCCCGGGTCTGCGGCGGCCTTATTCCCAGTGGGCAGCAGCGGGTTTGCACGACTCCAGAGCTCACAGGTGCCCCCGCTCTGTTGTTGGTCCCGTCGTTATGAGGGAGGCGGCGTTGGTGATGTGGCTGCGTACCCTATGTGCAGGCCAGCCGCCGCTGCAGGAGCCCGCTACGGCCTACCATGTTCAGCACCCTCGTAGTTGGTCGCGATCACGGCCATCCACGGCCCCCGTGTAGTGGTCGTGACTGTCCCGTCCCCACAACCCCACAGCATCCCTGGCAAGGCCAGAGCATAGCAGCCGCTCAGCGTCCCGTGGCCACCGGCGCAGGGGTGCCGTTCCCGGGGGGGCAGGGGGAGTCGCTGCGTCTCAATGCCCCGTGGACGGCGCTATGTAGGTTGCAGTCCAAGGTCCAGTGCATGGGCAAGAGTTGTGGTCCCGCGCCGCCAGGCGTCCCGGGCGGGGAAAAGCAGAATGGCGGCGGCGGGCCACGTGGTGCACGTGTCTCCCGGCACCTCCGGGCTCCTCTCCGCGTAGCCAGCGGCGCAGTGTCCATGCATGGCTCACCTTCCCTCTCCTCAGCTACAGCAGTCACGGGATTCGGCACCTTCCGATGCTTGGGTCCGATCCGGCCCGTCAGCTCTTTGGTGGGGTCCTGCAGGGGGTGAAGTCCAGTTGGGGTCACGCCGTGCAGGGGGGGGGCCCGTCTCAGCGATGCAGTCTGTGGATGGGGGAAGCCTCCCAATAGCCATCCGCCGCCGCCGGCCCCAACAGGGCGGCGCGTCAACCGCCGGTTCAGGCCTAGTAGCCCAGGCGAAGCTGCGGCCTCGTGTGCGTGCGGCTGCCGGGACAGCAGCGTCCGGGGCGGCCGCGATCTCTCCTCACTTCACCGATGCGGAGCCCAATAAGCCAGCAGCCCCAAAACGAGATGGCAGTTGGGCAAGTATCTCCTCTGGTTCCGCCTGTAATTACAGCCTCATCAGGATATCTGGGTCGGAGAATCGGCCGGGGAAGGGGAGCCCAGATCGGAGCTCTACCCTGCCACGGCTGCCTCCATTGCGCGCCAAACCACGCCCCCATCATTCTTCCTGGCATTGATGATGAACGATGAGGCTGATGATTCGTCTTTGTGCACCTAAAAGCAATCGTAGCCAGAGGCACATCAGTTAAATAAATGTTGCATATGTAGCCCTTCAATTAATAGTTTGCAAGTAGCATTTATTATACACACCCCCCAAAATGGAAAGACCAAAAATAAAAATAGCAAATGTATTTCAAATAAAAAAAAGGATGTTTACATTAATAGAAGAGAGACCACACAGAGAGGGTTGTTTCATGCACCACTGACTGAGTACCCCTGGGCATAATGGATGAAAGCATGGCAGACTGGGTGCAGGCCTATGGCCCAAAGCACACTGCCTGGCTTCAAAAGGGCCCCTATACCCCCACCCACATGGCTAGGCCCTGGACCAGGCCTCAAAATTGCCCCCACCCACATGCCCAGGCCCCAAAAACAGCCCAAAAAGTCGAAAAACACACAAAAATCACCACAATCCAATGCCATCCTTGCCCTCAATGATGTTTACGTTCAAGACACCCCACAGAAAGACTCGGTCCATGCACCACTGAGTACCCCTGGGCATAATGGATGAAAGCATGGCAGACTGGCAGCAGGCCTATGGCACAAAGCACACTGCCTGGCCTCAAAATGGCCCCTAGACCCCCACCCATATGGCAAGGCCCTGGACCAGGCCTCAAAATGGCCCCCACCCACATGGCCAGGCTCCAACAACGCCCCCAAAAGTAAAAAAACACAGAAATCACCACAATCCAATGCCATCCATGCCCTCAATGATGTTTACATTCAAGACACCCCACAGAAAGACTCGGTCCATGCACCACTGAGTACCCCTGGGCATAATGGATGAAAGCATGGCAGACTGGGTGCAGGCCTATGGCACAAAGCACACTGCCTGGCTTTAATAATGGCCGCTAGTCCCCCACCTACATGTCCAGGCCCTGGACCAGGCCTTAAAATGGCCCCCGCTCACATGGCCAGGCCCCACCAATACCCCAAAAAGTCAATAAACACACAAAAATCACCACAATCCAATGCCATCCATGCCCTCAATGATGTTTACATTCAAGACACCCCACAGGCCTATGGCACAAAGCACACTGCTTGGCTTCGAAATGGCCCCTAGACCCCCACCCACATGGCCAGGCCCTGGACCAGGCCTCAAAACGGCCCCCACCCACATGGCCAGGCCCCAACAACACCCCAAAAAGTCGAAAAACACACAAAAATCACCACAATCCAATGCCACCCATGCCCTCAATGATGTTTACATTCAAGACACCCCACAGAAAGACTCGGTCCATGCACCACTGAGTACCCCTGGGCATAATGGGTCAAAGCAACGCAGACTGGGTGCAGGCCTGAGCACACTGCCTGGCTTCAAAATGGACCCTTCACCCCCACCCACATGGTCAGGCCCTGGCTGGACCAGTCCTCAAAATGGCCCCCACCGACATGGCCAGGCCCTGGACCAAGGCCCCAACAACACCCAAAAAATTAAAATACACACAAAAATCACCCCAATTCAATGCCATCCATGCCCTACATGATGTTGAAATTAAACAAAACCGTTGAATCATGCACCCATAAGTAACCCTGGTCCTACTGGATACTGTGGCTACCCGCAATATATTTTATTTAAAGTTGTGAAAAAGTTTAAAAATTGTAGTTGCAGCAACTGCAATGCCCCAAACAAACAACACCAACTTACTTGTGAAATTTCTAATCCAAAAGTGATCCAAAGTCCAAAAAGTCCTCAAATCCAAATATCCACCAGCAGGCACAACAAGTAATCCTTCCAGGTCCACATCCAAATGAACAGTACATGTACACTGGGAGGAGCCTGCTGGACAGGAACAGGAAGTTGGAGACTCTGGAGCACTTCCTTCCTCCTACCCCCCCAAAAAATGGACTCCAGGCACAAAAAAGTGCAGACAAATGTCAATCTGAGGAGTTATTCTGATAAAATCATCATTTTCAGAAGGTTTATGCTGCCTGTTGGTGGATTTCTTGTGCAGAATTGTAATTTTTGTAATTTCGGGAACACGAGATGGTTGCTGCCCGCCGCATCACCGTGTTCGCAATTGTTTACTCCCACGATGCGTGATCGCGGGTCTTTATGATGTACTCGCGTTGTCAAACTCTGGCTGTGCAAGGTGGCGGGCCGTGATGACGTAATCGCGGTCGACAAACTCCCGCGGGATCACGCAGCAAGATCCAAAATGGCGCAGCACACGCAAACATTGAGAAAAACAACTCTTCGAACGCGATATTGTATTTGTCTAGCGCGACCAAGCAAAAAAATCCGCAGCTTGTGAATTTGGGGATTTTTGGACAAATTCGCGAGATTCGGGGATCGCGAAATTGCCAAAAATCCACAAATTCCGCGAGCGGAACGGATTTTGCGCCCATGCTTAGTAATTACTGCAGCCCTGTACTGTCACATTGTTTCTTCATAGTTAGTACTTACTTTTCAGTAACCTATCCATTTAGCAAACAACTTCATGCATGCAGTAGTGCATGCACTTCCTTTATATCCCTTAAAAGATTTATGGATAGCTTTGTAGCCAAAGATTTGTTTATCTTCATTTGTTGTTTGTCCATGCTGTGTTTTTTTCATTCCTCTCTCCACAAAACTTTCCCCACAAACCCCATTCCCATCCAAGTAAATGACAACAATAATTTCACACACTTGCTTGGGAGGATAAGGTGCAAGCAACCTCCTCAAATCAATTTTAAGGCAGCTAGATGAATCCTAGGATATTGTAATTCTGGTGAAAAAAACACCAATGAGTTTTTTAAAATAAATTCTGAATTTCATGCCCACCATCGATTGGATCCATCGTCAACATCATCCTCCTACATGTCAAGAAGACTTGTTACGCTGCTGTGTCACTGTTCTTGTTGTAGCCATAATCATCCATGCAATTCTTTTTTCCCCATACTTATCTTCAGCATTGCTTAGGCTACTGTTCCTTCTAATACTCCTCTCAGGCCACTCTATGTCTCATTTTTTTACTTTGTTTTTCATATGCTGCTACTGCTAGTGTGGTACCACTCCTACTAACACCACACCAACGGAATTTCGGTCTGGGATGGCGTAATCGCCTTTTGCCATGCAGCCAGCGCTGTGCCTAGCTCTATTCTCAACCACGAATCACAGGTAAGATAAGCATTTTGGGGAGCTAGAATAATGGGCTAGGACTCGGAAGAGAGACTGACAGTAGTACTAGTAAAGTACTAGTAGGCCAATTGAATTCACTAACTCTGTTAGTGGCACTTTTGAACATTTTTGGACGTTTTAGATAATTCATGCTGGTAAGTTTGAGGAAACCAAACATGCCGTAACCCCCGCCCACCACCCCACAAAATAACATCAACGCGTACACTATGTTGAAGTATGTAAAATAAATAATTATATATTTACCCTAACAAAAATAAACTAGTCCCACCCCTCCCTACCCAAACAATTGTCCATTTCAAATAGTCCTCTGAAAAGTCCCAAACAATCCCCAACTCCCGATTCTCACCCCCGACAGTCTTTTAAAAAGGGGCAAGGGACACAGTCACTTCCGACGGTGTGTGGACAGGCAGTCCCGCCGCTCAAGATTGTCCACCTTGCGTTCCAGGTAGTCCACTCGCAGGCGTGCCATCCAGGCTCTGGGGGGCCCAGCTGCTGGTGTTGTTGCAGCTGAGCGGCGGCAGGAGGCTGTCCGAGCACTGCGCCGTGCTGGAGGCTACTGGCTGGTGGACACGGGGGCACTGGAGGAGCTTGTTGACGCCCCCTCCTCCTGTTCCCGAGCGCACAGCCGGCGATATTCCACACAAATGGCCACCAGCTTCAGGGCCCTGGCCCGGACAGCCATCTCCTGTCTGGCGAGCTTTATTGGAACATCTATATGAAGAAAGAAAGAAAAATAATGTAACCAATACTCTTTAACAATAACACAAAATAATTCAACAGAAAGTTGTCTCACAGCAACACTAGCAATTTGCAAGCAGAGTATATCATTTTGGCATGTATCTTTCTGCCGTCTTTGTAGGCCTGTAACAGTGGGAGTTTCAGGAATTCTACTACCAGGCAGCACAATGGACTCAAAACATAGTCAGAGAGTCAAAGAGTACACCAGTATTCTACTTTTTTTCTCTAGTTTTGCGAAAGAAATTACTTGTACGTGAACTTGTGGTAGCCGGCATAATGCCAGCTCAGTCAGCTTGCACCCAAGAAAAAGAGACACAAGCCATGATGACGCAGACTTGCATGCATTACTTTAAGCAGTACATGCAGGTGGGGATAGGGAAGCTCTTACTTTTGTATAGGGGTGCAACTGGCCATACTCGGTTACATCAAGGGCTACTGCTCAATGTAATTTATATTTCGCACTGCCCCCCCTGGGCCTTCAGTACTACAAAAGGAAAATGAAGATTATTAATTTCTGATCATGTATCCAGCTGATCATATGATCTCTTTGCTTATATGATGGATGACTTTAGGTGCTCTGTTGTGATAGATTGAGTGAACAACAGCGATAGTCCACCCATGATTAACAGAGCAGAAAAAAAATTATGAACGTAGGGAGTGAGTGTGGTAACCATAATTGCCGGAGAAAGGGATTTGACTTGATATAATTGTCAACTATACAATACATACACAATAGATGCTGTGCTTGCAAAGTAAACTACTCTACTGTTACTTTAGGCAAGGGAGAGTTTCTGAACAATCACAACTTGTAGTATTTGGATTTCCTCTGCTTTGCTACTCTGGCATGGACATGCTGTTCGAACAAAGTAACACTCTTCATGCACTGAGCGTCTGCTCTACATACACCGCTGCTATGTATGAGGAAAAAGATACCATCCAGGCGTCCAAAGTAAACGTCTATCATTCTTCTTAATGTCTCAACTGTAACAACTTTACTTTTTCTCAACAACCAAATAACACCCTTTTCATTTTATTTGGTAAACCACCACCTTGACTTGCATTTGAGTTTCTCCCAAATGATATATTGCAATGCACACCACACATCAATTTTCTGATTCACCCACATAGGCAGTCATTTTTTCTTTCTCCTCCAACCATCCTTGCTTCAAGCAGCCATGCATCTGATTCCTTCCTATCAGCCACCTCTGCCTGCATTCAAAAACACGTATCATTCTTTACAGTCATAAATGTTACGACTCGCTCGTCCTTCCATTGACCCTAAGTTCTTTCCCTTTTCGTTCATCACATCCCTCAAGTTCATCTGATAAGACTTGGCTTCACGATAAAGGTTTCCCAGCTGATTTGAAGTCAAATAGAGGGGGCCAGTGCTTACTCGAGAACAACCACCGCTAATGCTACTGCTAAGTCAAGGGTGACTGTCTTCTCCGTGATTGGCTAAAATGTAGTTCTAAATCAGTAACTGTTCTTAACAGTACAGTGTACTTGTAGTAGTGTACTGTCTACTGTACAGTACATCATACACTCCTTTGCGAGCCTACTCTAAAATGTAAATAAGTAAGGAGTATAATAATTACTTACCACCGTCCGCCATTGCTGAGCCATCCCCCTCAGCTCCTCCTGGTGGCACTTGTGGCGCCGCCGCATCCGCCCCTTGAGTGGACCCCTCCGCGCTGCTGACCCCGGCACTGGTGGTGGGAAGTGCCGCATCCGATGTTGTGACGCCTAGAAAATACAAGTCATGTTTTTAGATGCCATACACCACCCCCTATTTCTTATCGTAATGGAAGAGAAAATGTTAAACAATTTTTAACTATTGGGACTGAAAAGAAGTCACGATTTTGGGGAGGTTGTTACCTTATATGCTTAGCCATAACATGCAACTCTTTTTGGCACAACTGATGAATGCTTGCTCTTTAACGTGCAATATTTTTGTAATTACAGACAGAAGCAACTACTCCTCATCACCACCAGGAGGATTCGAAGTTCCAACAAGGTGAGGGCTCCCGAGTCCCGCACAGTTACTTCTGACTGAGGTATGTGGAAAGTCGAACTGCACCTATCATCAACAATGTCCTATTTCTCTTGTCCATACTTCTGTATGTGCAGAATAGTCCCTGAAACACTAGCGGTATGGTATGTGCTACTATCAAATCAAAAAGCCAACTACTAGCTTATTCTTGGTGGACATTGACATTTTGTTGTTGGAAATTGTCAAAGCACTAACATTAAGAAGACTGGAATAGACAGCAAGGGCAACCCAGAGGACTGCACTGAGTGCCTCTAGAGCTATTGCTGGATCAGAGTTTTGTTTAACACCGTTTGCCGACTGGGCAAGCTTAGCTACCTACACAGACCGACTCATAATAATAGTAAATAGTAGTAGCACAGAGAGTGATGGTAGAGAGGCAGGATAAGAATGTAGAAACAGTCTACAAGAAGATCAAAGACTATTTTGTTAAAAATAGAATTAGGAAACAGTTTGGAATGTATAGGAGCTGTAAAAGTTAGGGAAGTATAATTATATTAACAACAGAACAACTTACTGGGGCCATCAGAAGAGCCTACAGAGGACCGTTCCGGCCCACTCTGTTCCGCCGGTGTCTGGGGTGTTGCTGTCTTCTTGCCCCTGGGAGGTGCTGATGATCATGAAATAAACACAAACATGGATGATTGTTTTTTTGAAATATTTGATTTCTTTTACCACAATCTAAAATTATCTCGGGGAAACAAATTAGCAACAATTGCACTACATGTATTGACCTATCTGATCTGGTCAACTAGGAGGATACTAGTACAGTATTGCTGGATTCGCAGACCGTCTACTTGGAAAGTTATGTAAATCACTAACTAAACCAACAACAAAAAGGTTCTACTACGACTGCCAGCACTCTGCAGCACGCGATGTGACAGACACAGTCCATCATCATGATTGCAGACCACTAAAAAAAGTCCTACTACTAATAACTAGTCATAATATACTCAACCTATCAATCCATCACTATCTCTTCTTCTTAGTGACAGCAGGAGTACAAAGGAAGGACTAGACTTGAGTCTCTAGTCTCTCTAGCATTACGCAGTTCTGTAAAATACTACACTCATACATATTCAGGCCAAATGAGCACAAAGTTGCAAACAAGTAAGCATAGTAGCAACGCCACTGAGGAGGCGAGCACCTGCAATCACAGAAGCTATTTAAACATTATTTTACCTGCAATATAATCGAATAGGCAGCATTCTTGCTCTTCGGGAAAAACATATATTAGCAATATAACACAGAGCAGAAGAAAACAAAGTAGTTATTAAATAGCTACTCACCAAGGCCAGGGATCTCCACGCCTAGCAGGTCGAGCAGGTCCTGCTCCCAGTCGAGGACGTCGGCCCACTGGTGCATCGCTTGGTCATAGGTGCGCCGGACCCCCGACTCCCTACGCATGGCCCGGCACACCTTATCCCACCGCTGGCGACACTCCCGGAGGCCATACCCTTGACCGGGCCTGCCCCCTGCTGCCACGGTCTTAGGGAGGTGGCGCAGAACAAAAAATTTAAGAGCGGCCACCTCCACCACGGTGAAAATCTCCCTGGCAACTACATCCTCCCCCCTCAATTGCCCGCATGGGAGCCGGGTACGGGGTGCGGGACCCTTCCCCTTCCTCTTTCCGGCTCCTGTTGCTATGGTCCTGGACAGGTGAAATTAAAAAAAAAAACTGAAAAGAATAGGGTAAAAGTAAAGAAAAGAAAAGAGTGAAAAAAGTAGCTTTAAAGTAAGCAAACGTAGAAAAATCACAAAATATAGAGGTAGAAAAATAGAGAGATAGATAATAAGCAAAAATGATCAAAAAAGAGGTTAAAGAAACAAAGGATTACAAAGATTAGGGAAGGATTCAAAAACCATGCCCAGAACCATAGCAATGAATGAAAAACAAGATGGCCGCGCTCATAGCGGACCGCGTGGGTAAGTTTGCGTGATATTTCCCCCGCGAGCACACAAAAACACACGCGACCACGCAATGGCGCCCCACGCACAATGCGAGCATGCAACTGCACCCGGAAACGGAAATACGCAAAGCGGGCAAGAGGGTCACGCCCATGTACGACCGCATGGGTAACTTCGCAGTCAGTGCGCTGCAAGAGGCCCGCAAACAGGCAAAGCGCCCCGCGAACACGCAAAAAAACCCGCAAATTCACACAAATTCACGGATTATGCTAACTGCGAATTTGCTATCGCACGAATTCGCGGACCACGAATTCGTAAATTTCGCCCATACTTACTCTTTAGTTTGATCTACTAATGCAAGGATTTTAGTGAGAGGACCTGATACGTCTAGAAGTTTATCTTGGCAGCTGCACCATGCTCGGTCAATACCTTTCTTCGGATCTTTAGAATATTTTTTCAGGTATGCTACTAATGTAGGGCCCGATTCACAGAATGAACTTAAGACTCGATCCTAAACTTACTACTATTTTGGTATTCACAGAATGCGCTTACTACTTTTGGCATTCACAGAATGAACTTACTACTTTTGGTATTCCCAGAAGTTAGGATTTTGTCTTAAGTTTGTCTTAAGACAAACTTAAGACAAACTTAAGACAGACTTAAGACAGACTTAAGACAAAATCCTAACTTCTGTGAATACCAAAAGTAGTAAGTTCATTCTGTGAATGCCAAAAGTAGTAAGTGCATTTTGTGAATACCAAAATAGTAATAAGTTTAGGATTGAGTCTTAAGTTCATTCTGTGAATCGGGCCCTAGGGTCTACTTTTTGGGGTGTCTCAGACCTTGCCTCAAAGGTCCGGTCGGGGACACTTGGGTAGCAGTCAAGCTCTTTCTTCCTTGACAAACCCCTACAGAATATTTGAATGCACATAGTCCACTACTTCTTGAAGTAGTAGCCACACAGTAGGTCTTGGGTAATTGATCTCACTGGGTTCAAAGATAAGGACCTTCGGTTGGCGTACCATGCTAGTGTGGCATGTCATTCATTTGCAGTTGCGAGGAGCTAGGTCGTCCCCTCTATTTGAGCTCTGCAAAGAAGTAGAGGTTGTGTCATAGTGCCCTGGATCAGTAGACGAGGGGCCAGGTGAAGCGCTATAGTAGTAATCTTTTGCTAGCAGCTCCTCTAACTTCTCAAAATTTCTGGCATGGGGGCGTTAGGGGTTTTAGTGCTGGGCTTGACTTGGGAAGCTGACTGTCTACCCCCACTCTTCAATGGAGGGGAGGGGCTGGAACCTAACCTTGCTGTGCAGCATATCCAGAGAGGTGCTGCTTCAGGGGCTCAATAACAATCGACTAGGGGTAACCCAATATACCCTTGTAGGCTTGGGCAGGTGAATGATTGAGGTAGAGGGTAGCTACAAGGGATTTTATATGTTAACTAAGTATAGTTAGTTTAGCTGTGGAAAAGTAAATTTTGCCATGTTCTGTGTCTCTACGTGTCATCCATCATATGTTATGTGTGCATGACCAATATGCATATGTTATTCCCCATGTCCGATTCAAGACGCAATTACAGTTGTGTCCTCCTCTAGTATGCCAGTTTCCAGTCCTCGTGAATACTACGAATATCAGGCCTATGTAAAGCTACGTTGCCACGTTTCTCAGTGTGCACGTTATTTCATTATAAAGTCCCCGTTTCTAGGCCTCAAAAGGGCCTGGACACCAGATTCAGCTCCTGTCTCCTGAAGCCTTGCTGAGGAGCGATCCAGCCCCCACCTGTATCCTCGACCTTCCACTTACTTCCTGCCTCGCAGTGCCCGGTGCAGCTTGGCTCTGCCTCTGAGTCTGCCAAGACTATGTTATGATTCCAGTTATCAGTTTAGTCCTCCTTCTCTGCATTCCTAAGCTACTGAACTACATCAATAGTTTCCGTCATTGTCTAGCCTATGCGGCTCCATGTTAAGAGAAATACTGTATTTAATGGTCATTTAATATTCTTCATCACGCACTATATGTAGAATAAATGCATGCTTACAAACAATAAGAGAGAGAGGGAGAGTCGTGAACACTCTTAGTCCCCAAATTATAATATGTAACAACAACAAAAGAGTGTTCCTGTTCTGGTTCAGGTGGAAAAAGGGCACAGAGCACAAGGAAACAACAAAGCCCAATAGGTTTGTTAGGAAAGCCCTCACTCACCGACCTGGTCGGTGACTTGCTTCATCATCGGGCCCCACCGGGTGTGACCGAATGTCACCCCGGTGTGCTTCGACGCCAGAGTTACTGCGGAGCTGGTTTTCGTGATGGGAGGGCTATGTGGAAAATTACGTGAATAGTGTCAAGTGGTGAGATTAAAATTGCCTTGTATGTGTCAAAAATTTAATTTTAATCAAAGACCATCAAGGGCAAGGTTAAAAAATGTGTAGGTGAGTAGAGCCAACTAATTGGATGGTCTTACTCCCTCTAGCATTAAGTGAATATGTGAATGGTCGACATGGACATGTTTCAGCCGGTGTGGTATCATTAACCTGGCATTCGTCAGGACCTATGGTGTTAAACCTCGGCGGTATGGGCACTCTAAGGCCCACCCTACTAGAGGGCTTGAAAGTTAAAAGATCTGTGAAGTGCACAAAAACACAGAGGCGGGCTTCACCACCCGAAGGTAGGACGCACACACCTCCAGCCTCTAAAATTTAGAGACTAAAAATAAAAAGGCACCTGTGAAGGTAAGAAAACACAGACAACACAAGACAAAAGAAACATAATTAGAATATTTTGTCAATTGATTTAGCCAGATTCAGTCTATTTCTAGTGCTCATAGTGCCAGGGTGCACCACTCATGCAGAATAGCAGAGGTGCGTGGCTCTGCCGTTGGCTGAGGCTACACGATAAGTCATATTGTTAATATGGTGGCACTGTCAAAGTAGATTGCCAATTTTGCAAAATCTAACTGTGTAAGTGCACAGGGGAGGGTATTGATACGTGAAATGAGGGCGAAATGGCAGTGAAAATAAACACGCAACATTCTGTCACTCATCGATCAATGGGCCAAATGGCCAGTGGCCAGTCAGCAATGAAGCAGTCAAGAAGTGGCGAGAAAGAGGGAGGGTCTCACTTCACCACGTGGGCGTGAGTACGAGTCCGGCTGAGAAACCATTCAGAGCTAAGTAGTGTTAACTGCTGCTTGACCAGGCTTTGGTGTCCCTTTTTCTTCCCTCTGTTTTGCTTTGCAGGATGTGCCAAATGCGCCGTCCCCTCCCTCCCGCGGTCTATGGGGTGGATTTTCATCCCTGGTGAAGTGAGACCCTCCCTCTTTCTCGCCACTTCTTGACTGCTTCATTGCTGACTGGCCACTGGCCATTTGGCCCATTGATCGATGAGTGACAGAATGTTGCGTGTTTATTTTCACTGCCATTTCGCCCTCATTTCACGTATCAATACCCTCCCCTGTGCACTTACACAGTTAGATTTTGCAAAATTGGCAATCTACTTTGACAGTGCCACCATATTAACAATATGACTTATCGTGTAGCCTCAGCCAACGGCAGAGCCACGCACCTCTGCTATTCTGCATGAGTGGTGCACCCTGGCACTATGAGCACTAGAAATAGACTGAATCTGGCTAAATCAATTGACAAAATATTCTAATTATGTTTCTTTTGTCTTGTGTTGTCTGTGTTTTCTTACCTTCACAGGTGCCTTTTTATTTTTAGTCTCTAAATTTTAGAGGCTGGAGGTGTGTGCGTCCTACCTTCGGGTGGTGAAGCCCGCCTCTGTGTTTTTGTGCACTTCACAGATCTTTTAACTTTCAAGCCCTCTGGTAGGGTGGGCCTTAGAGTGCCCATACCGCCGAGGTTTAACACCATAGGTCCTGACGAATGCCAGGTTAATGATACCACACCGGCTGAAACATGTCCATGTCGACCATTCACATATTCACTTAATGCTAGAGGGAGTAAGACCATCCAATTAGTTGGCTCTACTCACCTACACATTTTTTAACCTTGCCCTTGATGGTCTTTGATTAAAATTAAATTTTTGACACATACAAGGCAATTTTAATCTCACCACTTGACACTATTCACGTAATTTTCCACATAGCCCTCCCATCACGAAAACCAGCTCCGCAGTAACTCTGGCGTCGAAGCACACCGGGGTGACATTCGGTCACACCCGGTGGGGCCCGATGATGAAGCAAGTCACCGACCAGGTCGGTGAGTGAGGGCTTTCCTAACAAACCTATTGGGCTTTGTTGTTTCCTTGTGCTCTGTGCCCTTTTTCCACCTGAACCAGAACAGGAACACTCTTTTGTTGTCGAATAAATGCATGCTCCAGTCTTAGAGTCAGTTAGCTTTTCCCCTCATGACTTCTAGTTTATATCAACATGTTCCCTAAACATCAGATACTAGATAGGGTTTAGGTACATGTCGCTCCGACCCTCCAGACTTTAGTCTCTGCTCCTAGCACAGAGTTCATAGCCCCCAGCTTCTCCTCGTAACAAGTCATTGCCAGTTTGCGCGCACCACCAGGTTAGAGGCCCCGGCTCCTTAGGTAGCCCCCTCCTATGTTTCCGCCCATTCATGACATATTCTGTTACGTTTGCATCACATGTCTGAGTTACACCTTCTTTTTACTCTTATCTTTCGCGACTGCTACGCGTCACGCCTTCTGCTCCACCCACTGCTACGCCTACTGCAATGTAATGCTATGTGTTTGCGTTATGTATATATGCTCATGTATTGTTATTAAAAGTCAGCGCGCTCATCCCAGACCCAGCCCCAGCAGCTGCTGGGCCCTGTCATCCTATTCCTATGCAGGTTGTCCTGTTCCTGTCCTTATGCTGTATTAAACCTGCAAAAACTCCTACTACCTCGAATCTTGACTCTTATTTATTGAGCTATCTGTTATGATATATGTCTAGTCAAAAATAGGGTATTATTTATTTATTTACCACATAATGGCGCCCGAATAGGGACTTGCCCTTTCCCCACGCGTCGGTGAAGCCACGCCGACCCCCTGACCCTCTGCAGTCGTGACGGAACTCTTCTGCGCAGTGGCAGATATTTCTGCTCAAGTATCCCTCAAGCCCACGGAGGAGACGGAGGAGGCGGTCCAGCATCCAGACGAGACGGTGGAGGAACGCGGCGAGTCCCGACCAGAGCCCAAGCCAAGAGTCCAAGGTCCGAGGTATCCGGAGGTCCACCCGTAACTGAAGTCCGAAGTCCGAAGTTCGTCGTCGTAGCAGTCCAGTCCAGTCCGAGGCCTTCCGTTCTTGCTGCCCGGTGAGTACCGTTACTGGGGTGGTATCTAGACAGGGTCAATTTAATTGACTCTGGTCTGTGGGTTGGTGGTACACAGTCCCACAAACGAAGTGTCCACTTCGGTGGATGCGGGTCCTGACGTGTCTCTTTAAGAGACCGGTAAGTTTCGTACTGTTTCAGCAGTGCATCTAGTTTCTGTTCTAGTCAGTTCTGTTCTCGAGAAATTTCAAGTATTTTCAGGTGGTATTCTGTTCGAACTGTTATTCATAATGTTCTTCATGTATTTTAATGTTGTGGTATGAGTGCGACGTGATTTCGTGTTTTCATTGTGTATTGTATTATGTCCAGATTATAGTCCAGTCATGCCGCTCTTCTCAAAATTACGTCAGTTAAAAACTAGAAAGGGTCTGCTGGAAGCAGCAGTTCCCGTCCCGCCCAGGGATAGTCCAGGTCACTTTATGTATCAGAAGCATGGCATAAGCGCCATATTGTATCTAGATTTATGGGTAGAGTATACCAAACAGTTAGAAGAAAAGTATAGATGGCCCGTATCGGGTACATGCAGATTCCTCAGCCACAGAATGCACAACAGACAGTTACAGTACCGCAGCCTATTGCTGCAACACAGCATGTTACATCGCAGATGTACCAGTATGCACAGTCTGAGTATCCAGAGTACCAGCCATATTCATGAAACAGCCTAGAGAGGGAGGTAGGCTTGCCTCTCATCGAGATACCTGTAGATCAAGAAGGTCCCTATGTTCACAGTCAAGTATTAGGGAAAGACAGAAAGTTTTTGATTGATACAGGGGCAAGTAGGACCACAATTAGTCATGCCGAAGTTCCAGGGGCTCCGCTCTCAGGCTCAAGAAATGTTTCCCTTGGATTTTCAGGAAAGCCTATCGTTAATGAGATTTCAAAGCCAGTCACTCTAGAAGTAGGTCCATTGTCCCGCACTACTGATCTGTTACTTACTAAGTCATGTCCAGAAAATCTATTAGGCATTAAAACACTGAAAGAGTTAGGTGCAGTTATATGTTGTTCCCCAGAGGGAATACGATTGTTCCTACGTGACTTTAAGGGTCACTATGTATTACGAGATTTTGATTCCAGACTGTCTAAAGTTCCGCAGCATTTATGGGCGCAAGGTCCAACTGATGTAGGTTACATGCAAATCACACCCCATCGTGTGACTCTCAAACCAGGTGTAGTGTTACCACGAATCAGGCAGTATAGATTGCCACCTGAGGCTGTAGCAGCCTTATCCAAAATTATAGACGAGCTCATGGCTCAAGGAGTAGTTGTAGAAACTGACTCCAATGTATGTAACTCTCCGATCATTCCAGTCATGAAACGTACTGATCCAAATGCACCCCCAGTATATCGATTAGTGATTGATTTACGGGAACTTAATAAATGTATTATTCCGCAGTACCCAGTTGTCCCAGATATCTCTTCCCTGTTAACTGCTATTGATTCCGAAGCCATGTTCTTTACAGTAATCGACCTCAAGAACGCATTTTTTAGTGTTCCCATCCATCCAGACAGCCAGTTTCTTTTCGGATTTTGTTTAAATGGAAGGAGCTATATGTTTACACGAGCTCCTCAAGGTTTCACAGAAAGCCCTGGTATTTACAGTCAAGCACTTAAGAGACAACTAGATAATATTCACATGCCAACTGACACTGCCCTGCTCCAGTATGTCGATGATCTACTGATCACAGCCCGTTCTGAACGTGACTGCGAGCGAGCGTCACTGACGGTTCTGTATTTCCTAGCCGAGATGGGGCACAAGGTGTCCCCTTCGAAGCTTCAATTCTGTGTCCAGCAAGTGGTCTACTTAGGACACTTACTGTCCAAGAGGGGTAGGCAGTTGACACCAGACCGTATCCAGTTAATAGTGAGTCTTCCTCAGCCCAGGACCCAGAAGGAGGTACGTGCCTTTATCGGCCTTACTTCTTATTGTAGACAATGGATTCCCCAGTATGCATTTCTAGCCAAGCCACTGATACAGTTAACGACACAGGAGGCAGCCGTATCGACTGTTCTCCCTTGGACATCTGAACATACACTTAGTTTCAATGAGTTAAAGAAAGCCCTATGCCAAGCTCCAGTTCTAGCTACACCGAACTACAGTAAGCCTTTTACACTTTTCGTTACTGAACGTGAAGGTACAGCATTATCTGTTCTTACACAAGATCAAGCAGGACAATACAAGCCCTGTGCTTATTTTTCGAGCACACTAGATCCAGTCGCCCAGGCTCTGCCTGCGTGCCTCAAGTCAGTTGCAGCCACAGCACTAGCTATCAGACAAAGTGATTCCATAGTCTTAGGACACTCCTTGACAGTACAAGTCCCACACTCCGTGGAAGTTCTTTTAAATCGAACACAAACACAGCACTTGACAATTGCACGTTTAACAGGTTATGAATTGACACTGTTCCAGCCACACATAGATATTAGACGCTGCAACATCCTGAATCCTGCTACACTGTTACCATCAGTTAGTTCAAATCCTGCCGCACACGACTGTGTGGAAGTAGTCAACATTACGACAAAGCCAAGACAAGACCTGACAGACATTCCGTTACCAGACCCTGACCTGACACTTTATGTGGATGGTTCATGTATGAGAACTAGTACAGGAGAACTAGTCGCCGCGTATGCAGTGACTACTGACACCGAAGTTATTGAAACACACCGTATTGATACCCTGTACGCTCAAGCAGCAGAGCTAGTTGCTCTGACACAAGCCTGTATACACGCCAAGAACCTGAAAGTTAATGTTTACACAGATTCACGTTACGCATTTGGAGTTGTACACGACTTTGGAGTGCTCTGGCAGGAGAGAGGTTTCATGACTTCTCATGGAACCAAGATTCAGCATGGTTTCCTTATCCAAGCTCTGTTAGATGCAATACATTTACCGACATCTATCGCTATCATGAAATGCAAAGCACATACGAAAGTCACTGACATTATTTCTCAAGGTAATGATCTAGCAGATCGCACAGCCAAGCTTACAGCACAGACTCTAGACAGTCCAGTTAACATGACACACACTCCAGATCTGACTACATGTATGACAGTTAAGGACCCTACTCAAGATGTCATAGATATCCAGTTACATGCTACTCCCGAAGAAATCAAGAAGTGGTCTGAACAAGGAGGGGTCCAGACAGATCAAGGATGGGTGACGAAGGGTAGGACCGCATGGTTTCTCCCCGACTCTATGGTTCAAGTCCTCATTAATACCGCACATAGTCCAGCACATTTAGGAGAAAAAGCTATGTTAGACAGTATCCAGAACATTTGGTTCAACAAGCATTTACGAGCTGCAGCCAAGCAGAAAGTCCGTACCTGTATGATATGTTGTCAGTTTAATCCAGGTAAAAGTGTCCCGGTGGAACAAGGTGGTTTCCAGCCTCCTGACCACCCTTTTGAGGTCCTCCAGATGGATTATATTCAGATGGAGCGATGTCGAGGTTTCAAGTATGTCCTTGTAGTTGTATGCGCTTTGTCCAGATGGACAGAAGCATATCCAGTCCCAGATTACACAGCCGCGACCACTGCCAAGCAGTTGGTTCGTGAGTTTTTCCCTCGATATGGACTCCCTAGAGTCGTATATTCTGATAACGGTCAGCCATTCTCATCTGAGTTGATGAAGCACGTTTCCCTGTTGTTAGGGTACCAGTGGAAGTTTCATTGTGTACGCCATCCTGAAGCAGCCGGTCTAGTCGAGAGACATAATCAGACTCTGAAAATTCGAATTGCCAAAATATGTAAAGATAAGGGTGTGGACTGGCTAGTAGCTCTGCCAGTCGCTTTGTTTTATATGCGCATGGTCGCACATTCCAGATCAGGTCTGTCCCCGTATGAGGTCGTATTCGGCCGCCCCCCTAACATGTGGGGTACTCCTAGACCCCGAAGTATTACTGATGTTTCATGTAATATGCTGACAGATTACCTAGCTTCCTTGATGTCTGCCCTCAACTCATGTCGTTCACAGGTTGCCGCCACATTTCCAGACAATACCGAGGTGGCACTGCATGAAATCGTTCCAGGTTCGATGGTGCTCGTACGTAACTTCGACAGATCAAGTCCGCTGGAGCCACGTTGGAAGGAGCCCCGTCAGGTCCTCCTCACCACCCGTACAGCTGTGAAATTGGAAGGACGCCGCGGCTGGGTGCACCTTTCGCACGTCAAGAAATTCTACGGATTGAAACCGGTCTCCAAGAACATTTCCCAGGATATCAAGACTTGTCAAAACATTGTTTCTAAGGACTGTCCCGCAAATGACATTGACACAACCCCTCCCCTGTTAGAGAAAACTCCGCAACAGGAGTATAAACAGAAATTAAGGTCTAGTAAAATAAGTCAGCCAGTTTGATTGTCTAAGTCCTCCCCTAGGTGAAACGGTTAGACTGTTTCTGACATGTATAAAATAGACCCCCATAGTGAGAGAGTTAGTCAAAACTCAATCCGATGTATCGTTTTTCTAAGTTTCATATTATTTCTCAGCCTTTTGATTTCCTGCACTAGTTACGCATTTTTCCTGTGTTTTCCAGTTCCTCATGTAAATAAGCCTTCTAATGTTACAGTAGAGCACACGTTTAGTGATCTGCCTCCTCACGAATATTCATACCGCCTCGCTATGCGTAACAATACATTTATCCGCATGTTACATTACTCACATCAAACCAGCAATGCCACTAATTGTTGGGTGTGTGGTCGACTGCCCCCTTTCCAGACGTCAAAGGGAGTTCTGCCACTTTTTCCTTATCCTTTTTCACATAATGGTTCGTGTGGAGCATGGTCCACGTTAACGTCATCCTTAACAGATATGTCTTTTCTTAACAGCACATGTTTCCCAGACAAGCAAGGTTTCCCCCACAGAACAGGTTTAGATCTAGAAAATGAAGTGTATAATTTAGGTAACTATTCTTCGAATTTCATGGTCCTGAATCTTCAGTCTGATACTACTCCAGACTCACCTGCTATTTCAGTATTACCAGTCAAAGGCGAATTATGTGTCCGTAATTATGGTTCTGTACACGTAGGACATAGTGATTGTACTACTATTATCCAGTATAGTGACAGTGGGAAATCTATTTTTAAAGCTTCACGTCATTCTTATTTTGTTTGTGGTCAAACTGCATATGTTCGTCTGCCCCTCGATTGGGAGGGAACCTGTTACATTGCCTTCCTACTGCCACCTGTTTTCCTAGCCCCACCTGACTACCATAGGAATTCCTTCCTAGTACATACTAGACACAAGAGAAACCTCCCGATTGTCGATTATACTGAAACTGCTGCAGAGCAATTCATTGATATTGATAAAGGTGTGTTCCCTTATTTAGGTACAGTTGTAAACAGTAAGCTAATCCGTAGGTTAACAAGAACCCTTGAAGCTGTAGTAGATGAGACTGCCTCCGCTCTAGGTAACTTAACCGAAGAGCAATCCTTTATGAGAATTGTTGTGCTCCAGAATCGTCTCGTCCTTGACGTCATACTGGCCGATAGGGGCGGGGCCTGTAGAGTCATCGGATCCAGTTGTTGCATTTTCATTCCAAATAACGCGCCGTCTGTTTATTCAGCTATAACCAGACTTCATAAAATTGCCCATCTATTACACCAGGATCCAGGCACCTGGACATGGTCCGGTTGGTTCTGGAATATAATTTCCGCCTGGGGATGGAAAGTCCTGTCCTTTCTAGGTATCGCAGTAGCGATCATATTCAGCTGCTGCCTCTGTATACAATGTGGCCCTGCGATTTGCGGCATGTGTGCTACCTCTTGTATTCCTAGTCCCAAGCCCCGTTCTAAATCCCGTTCCAAGACAATTCGAGATGAACAAATGGTACTGTATGAAATGATAGATGGTATCATGAATATTGATGTTTCCTGATGGAAACGTAGTGACAAGGAGGGAATGTGGAAAAGTAAATTTTGCCATGTTCTGTGTCTCTACGTGTCATCCATCATATGTTATGTGTGCATGACCAATATGCATATGTTATTCCCCATGTCCGATTCAAGACGCAATTACAGTTGTGTCCTCCTCTAGTCTGCCAGTTTCCAGTCCTCGTGAATACTACGAATATCAGGCCTATGTAAAGCTACGTTGCCACGTTTCTCAGTGTGCACGTTATTTCATTATAAAGTCCCCGTTTCTAGGCCTCAAAAGGGCCTGGACACCAGATTCAGCTCCTGTCTCCTGAAGCCTTGCTGAGGAGCGATCCAGCCCCCACCTGTATCCTCGACCTTCCACTTACTTCCTGCCTCGCAGTGCCCGGTGCAGCTTGGCTCTGCCTCTGAGTCTGCCAAGACTATGTTATGATTCCAGTTATCAGTTTAGTCCTCCTTCTCTGCATTCCTAAGCTACTGAACTACATCAATAGTTTCCGTCATTGTCTAGCCTATGCGGCTCCATGTTAAGAGAAATACTGTATTTAATGGTCATTTAATATTCTTCATCACGCACTATATGTAGAATAAATGCATGCTCCAGTCTTAGAGTCAGTTAGCTTTTCCCCTCATGACTTCTAGTTTATATCAACATGTTCCCTAAACATCAGATACTAGATAGGGTTTAGGTACATGTCGCTCCGACCCTCCAGACTTTAGTCTCTGCTCCTAGCACAGAGTTCATAGCCCCCAGCTTCTCCTCGTAACACGTCATTGCCAGTTTGCGCGCACCACCAGGTTAGAGGCCCCGGCTCCTTAGGTAGCCCCCTCCTATGTTTCCGCCCATTCATGACATATTCTGTTACGTTTGCATCACATGTCTGAGTTACACCTTCTTTTTACTCTTATCTTTCGCGACTGCTACGCGTCACGCCTTCTGCTCCACCCACTGCTACGCCTACTGCAATGTAATGCTATGTGTTTGCGTTATGTATATATGCTCATGTATTGTTATTAAAAGTCAGCGCGCTCATCCCAGACCCAGCCCCAGCAGCTGCTGGGCCCTGTCATCCTATTCCTATGCAGGTTGTCCTGTTCCTGTCCTTATGCTGTATTAAACCTGCAAAAACTCCTACTACCTCGAATCTTGACTCTTATTTATTGAGCTATCTGTTATGATATATGTCTAGTCAAAAATAGGGTATTATTTATTTATTTACCACATAGCACGGATTAAATCTGGGGTTCAACAACTAATCAAACTCATTTGTATCCGCAGGATAACTAATATATTCAAAAGTTGTTCAAAAAATACATTCAATGAATCACAAAGCGAAGAGACTAGGAAAAGAGCACACAGCAAACTAATTATATCTGGAAAACTTGTATTTTGAAGAAATCAAAGGATCTGAATCATGGGGTTATACAAGAGTCAACCATACAATAAAAAGTCATGAATAGCTGTACATCCGAATTGACTGGACAATTCATAACATGTCATCAACTCCATTAACAATTAAAGAAGACCCAATTCATGAATGTAAAAAAGTTTCTTTCAGTGCATATATGCTGTGGAGATGATGTATTGGTCGACGTTTCGGTCTTCCTTGTTGGCATCTAAAAGACCATCATCAGGACTAGTATTTTTCGCAAAGAAAGCCCCTTGACAAGACTGACCGTGCTAAACTAACTGTACTTAGTTAACATATAAAATCCCTTGTAGCTACCCTCTACCTCAATCATTCAGGGGCTCAATGGCACTCTCAGGGCCTTTGTTCACGGACTACTACACTCCAGCGTCAAGCGCGTCCACCAGGTCCTGCTCCAACAACTCCAAAGGTCATCATAGTAATAGTCGTCCAGCTCATCATCATAATATTGGGCCATCTTGACTGGTTGTCCAGTCGAAATTCAATCGCCTCAGGAGGTAAAATTAGGACCAATTGCAGTGGAGGATAAAGGCCAACCTACTCATAGGAGCAATCAGGGGGACGTAAATAGAACCAGAAGGCAGGTCATGCTTTTCCACAAGCAGTGGACCTAAAAATACGATTAAAGTGTGGAGGGAGGACCTGCAAATCACTCTAGGCAGGGCCTATGCCTTATTTTCCAACACTGGGGGAGAAAACTAATCCACCAGGGTGTAAAAAGGGAGCTTTATCGAAGGGCTGAGCAGAGACCAAAACACATGTCTCCAGCACTCAAAAACTAGAGCCCACAAGTTGCACCTCATGCATGCGCACTGGCTACCCAGTCGAGAAACAAAAAGAGGACTGCCACAAACGGTCGTGTGCCCTCGCTCCCCTTCTCCCTCTCCACAGAAGGAAGTGAGGGTGGCCATTCGCCCTGCAGGGAGGATAAATGCTCCCAAGAGTCCGCACGGATCGTGAACATGGAAAAGGAGAAACAATGTGATTTACGCATGGTGAAGAACCAGTGTGTACGGCGAGAACGCAATATTCAGAGGCAATGTGAATTCACAAATAACAATAATGGACATTAATGAAATTGAGCGCAATACACAATTACTGCAGACAATAATAAAGTAGTGCACTTAACCTACTGCGAAGCAGCAAAGAAAGAGGAATATTTTTGGCTGTGAGAAGCTAATATAAGGGCTGGGGCTCTATGGTTAGTCATGTGACTGTATGTGGTCATGGGTATGGCCATGCTTTAATAAAGTTTTAATCGATTGGCTGCTGGAAATAAAGCGTAAAGAAAGAGAAGCATAATCGGATCCTCCAGGCCTGTATTAGAATTATGCGCAGATGTGGAAGTTGTGAATTCCAGATTCTGGTTCTGGTTTTTGCTGGTGGCGAAGGAAAGAAGGGAAGCGCAACCAGAATTTGGAATTCACTATCTGGAAACTAAAATTGCTTGCTATGAAGGCTCTATAAATAAATGGGGTCCCATTCAGGGTTTTACGGAGACGCTTCCTGAGTTGCACAATGAAACATTTCCTAGCTAACAAAAAGTAAAGTTTCAATTCTATTAAAGAGAAGGAGGTGAGGATTATGCATAACTTTCTTTACTTTATTAAATCAGCAGCCTTTAAAGAACATATTAAAGAAAAAACAACACAGACTATATGTCCCATGAACCATAGGGGGTTGAGTCTACATAGTAACTGTGATTTGTCATTTGGTAGAGCATACCATTATTGCCGTAGCCTTGGGGGGTGTTGTTGGACCTCCTGATCTTTGCTGTGGTATGTAGTCACGATCGTGATGAAGGGGGCTTTACTGTTGGTAAATAAAAAGGATCGATGAATGCCAGACAGGTGAACAGAGTATCCTACGTGTCCTGGTGTTACTTACTCATGTTACACCAACTGAGCTGTGGACGCAACAGTAACCATAGTCCAATCATACTCCAATTCGGTGTAAATAACTGTATGACGTCCCTTCCTGTTCTTCTTCACTGGTGGAAGTTAACCTTGAACGCTTGTCCCATTTGAACTTCTGATCATTTCCTACAACAGAGAGGTAACTCATGTTATCCTATTCTTTGTAATATTGTAATAAGATTCTTTATTCACACCTAGGGTTTTAACACCTCAATTACTTTACATTTTTAGCCAGAGTTTAGCCACGGCCCTAGAGGCGGCCTACAAACCATGGCAGCTGCGAGGCAGCACGGCTGGCGTGCCAAAGGCAAGCCCGTCTGCGCCCGTCCGCGCCTTGCCGGTGCCAGGGGCCATGAACCCCACCCGTTACTCTGGGGGAGCAGTTTTTTACTCCTCCTGTTAGATTCTAACTTTCAGAGAGGCAGTAGATACAGAATGCCTTCATTCCACAGAAGTAGGTCCTGGAGCTAACATCTTCTGGAGATGCCATTTCTCTTTTAATACTGCAGCAAAGGGAGGGAGGTGCGCGAGGGTCCTAGAGCCCGCAAATGATTCCTTATTTTGCCTGCTTTTAAACTGTGGGTCTCTAAGCAAACATAGTCAGGAAATTTGGGAGCTATTAGCGGATCAGGAGCCAGTAGGGCTGTTTTTAGTTGAAACCTGGCTGCATGGACAGTCAGCGTCGGACATTCTTGAGACATTATCGGAGGGATATGCGGACGCGCTTGATTTACTAGGCGCTGAGGTGCTGTCGGAGAAGTGTGCTTATCGGCTCTACTTGTGTTCTTAAACCAGTGTTTTTAAACAATTGTGAATTGTGTATTTTAAATTTCTGTGCCCCTACCTGCTGATCTTCCGGTTGGCACCTCGTTCCACCGCGGCAAGTGCCGTTTGCAGTGGAGGGCGTTCACGACCTTGGGCCCGCCCCCTGAGGGTGTTCACATCGCCAGAGGCGGGGACGGTGCCTATTTAGGTATCTCCACATTTTCCCGCGCAGCTGATGCGCACGGCGGGTAGCCAAAGGCGAGCCTGTCTGCGCCTGTTCACGCTAGTCCGTCGCCAGGCGCCAGGAGTTCTGCCTGATAGCACAATAATGGCCCCATACACGCGAGGGGAGCTATTGGCCCTTCGCAGAAGGAGCGCCTGCATGCCTCATTTATGGCATCCGGGCACTCTTAGCCTATGGTGCAAGCATTGTGGTTATAAGGCCACTGAGGCCCCTACGACCTCTCTGACTCCCAGTTGCACATTACAAAAAACTGAAAAATGTAAGATCCTTAGCTTAAACTGCAGGTCTATGGTTAAACACCACGAAGATATCTCTGAACTCCTCCTGGATCATAATCCTGACATATTATATCTTACTGAGACGTGGTTGACTGACGAGTCTGGCGCTACCTTAGCCCTAGCTCTACCCCCAGGTTACTCTATTCGGGCCCAGAATAGGATGAAGGGGAGGGGTGGTGGACTGGCTATTATTTTCAAATTGAGTCTTGCCTGCACCCTTTCCCCGGCTAACATAGCTGACTGTGAAAGTGTCCTATTTAAGATCAGGGTTTCGGACATCTTCACCATTACAGGTCTCCTAATATATCGCCCCCCTGGTCCAGCTGGCACTTTTCAAGACTCCCTGGCTGCGGCTATTTCCACTCTAACACTGCAATCAGCCAACTTTAGTGGCCTGGGCGATTTAAATCTTCATCTTGAGTGTCTTGACTCTCCTGCCATATTGAATTTTGTCGGCGACCTGGAGGCCTGCCAACTAATTCAGCTGGTTAGGGGACCCTCGCACTCTGCAGGAAATTTGTTGGATCCCATATTTTCTAATATTCCAAGACATCATTGCACACCCTCCCCTCCCGCTTATCTGGACGGATCACCATCTTATTCATATCTCCATAGGGATACCAGCTGGCCCCAGGTCCAAGCCTCCCCCCCCTCTTGAGACGTACCTGGCACAAACTTGATGGTGCCCTATTTGAATCCAGACTCAAACTCTCACGGCCTAAAGGGTCTAGCAATCTGGAGGAGGCTCATAAAGCCTACAGGAAATGGATCACTGATGCACTGGATCATTTTATCCCCAAGAAACTGTCAAGGCCCTATCACGACCAGGCTCACCCGTGGTATTCGGAAGAACTGGCTATTGGGAAAAACCAATGTAAAACTCTCGAGCGCAAATGGAGAAGCTCCTATGACCCCATAGCAAAAGCCAACTATAGATCTGCTACCAAACTGTATCATAAGCAGATAAAAAAGGCTAAAGCCATCTACTATACTAATTTGATCAACTCGAGTACCAATCGTTCAAAAACCATCTTTTCCTTCATAAAGGATTTGTCTAAAGCTCCTGAGGCCACTGAAAGCGCAATAGGCTCCAATACACAATGTGAAGAGCTAGCTTGCTTTTTCGTAGGAAAGGTTAAAGGTATTTACAACACCTTAAATTCTAATGCCCCCACTACGCCCCTCCCTGAAGCCACAGTCGCAACCGCCTTATCTCACTCCCTTCTAACCTTCCCCCCTTTATCCCTGGCCGAGCTGGAGCTTCTTGCCGCTAAAGTGAAGTCTGGCTGTCCGAGATGTTCCGACTTCATCGCGACTCCATTTTGCTGGAGGGTCGCGAGCTGATTAATCAATCTCTCCAATTAGCCACGGTTCCCAGCTCCTGGAAGCATGCTAAGGTGGTCCCTTTGCTCAAAAAAATCTACTCTGGACCCCTTAAGGCCGGATAGCTACAGGCCTATCTCCTTGCTGCCGTATTTGGCCATGGTCACGGAAGCTTACGTGACTGCTGCCCTGACCAGGTACTTGGAAACAAATTATATTTTGGCTGAGTCTCAAAATGGCTTCAGAGCCAATCATAGTACAGAGTCGGCCCTCCTGGCAGTTACCGAACAGCTGAGGGTGGCACAACATCTGGGCAACACTTCCGCCCTTATTCTGCTGGATTTGAGTGCAGCCTTCGACACGGTCTCCCCCAGGATCCTGCTTAAACGTCTTGGGGAGATCGGAGTCGGGGGCGGCTCCCTGGACTGGTTTGTGTCATTTCTATATGACCGATCCTTCCAGGTGCATGCCGCTCCGTACTCGTCCAGCAGACACCCTCTCAGCTGTGGGGTCCCTCAAGGCTCAGCTCTCAGCCCCACTTTGTTCAATGTGTACGTTAGACCCCTGGCCATACTAGCAAGAGAACGGGATATCAAATTAACTTCTTATGCTGACGACACTCTGCTTATTTTTACTTTCTCCAACAACACTGAGTCTGACCAAGCTAAATTTGGTGAAGATCTTATGGCCATCGCCAACTGGCTTTCTGATAACTGCCTACAACTTAATGCTTCCAAATCAGAGGTGCTCATAGTTGGTCGGAACCCACAGAAGTGGGCCGAGCACTGGTGGCCCTCCACACTAGGCCAGTCCCCGACCCCGAAGCAGGAAGTAAAAAATCTAGGAGTCTTGCTGGACAATGACCTGGCCTTGGACTCCCACGCAAAAAAAGTGGCAGGCACTTGCTATGGGCGCCTTCGCGCCCTTAGACCCATCCTGGGATTTTTTGAACCTCCAACCCGGCAGATAATAGTCCAGTCTATGGTCCTCTCACATCTGGACTATTGCAACGTTCTCTTTCTGGGCTCCAATCTGACTGTCATTAAAAGACTTCAGAGGGCTCAGAATGCTGCAGCCCGCACTCTGCTTACCCTGCCAAAACACTGCTCTGCATCACAGGCTCTCGTTCGGTTGCACTGGCTCGCTGTAAAACAGAGAATCCTATTTACGACCCTATGTGTAGCTCACAAAATTTTACACGGACAGGGTCCTCATATCCTGAAGGGACTTTGCACCTTCTATACCCCAACGCGCGACCTTCGCTCTGCAGATCTCCACCTGGCCTGTACTACGAGGGTACGAAGGAGCAGAGCGGGAGGACGCTCATTTAAGCACAAGGCTCCACTACTTTGGAACTCTATCCCTCTACAAGCACGATCCACTACGCATCATCAGTGTTTCCGCAAGTTAATTAAAACTTGGCTATTTTCGTCAATCTAACCTGTAGTGCTGTGGAGGTCGGTATTACACTCCCTCTCCACACGCAGCCTCGCAGCCGCTCTGTCACGCATGTCTGTAAGCGCTGGGATGCCTCGTTGCTGGGGTAGCCATGCGCTATATAAAACAACTTACCATAACATAACATATGCCATTTTGAGAATAGATAGACCTGAGCATAAAGCTATGTGCATGTTATTTTCAGAACTGCGACTGTCCTAGTCGAGCTCGGACAGTTCTACAAATAACATGCACATTCAAAACCTCATTTAGTCAAGTCTGCACGCTCCTTCATTTCAAACTAATTATGTAGCACAATAAAAGTAACTTTTATTTGCAGGATGAGCAGGAGACGTCGGCTAGATGTGCATTTTAGCCGCAGTGGCTTGTCTTGTTTGAACTCGAAGGGCCCATTACTCTGTAATCTGTGGTAGCTGCAGTGGGTAGTGCGGATCAGGCAGGCACTTCAGTTTGGGGGCTGGCAGGACAGAGAGCATGGTAGGCCCGGACAGCAGTGCAAAATGCTTGATTCAAGGGGAGGCGACTTGCTTGCTGTTCTAGGCCATTAGTAAAATCCTGCTGCTGGGTTCTTTTCTTTGATTCCAAGCACACAAGTAAAACCACACTACACACTGCTGCGACATGGTTGCTCCTTCAGTAGGCCCCAGCCGGCAAATCACAATAACCAACAGTAGTTGCAGAGATCATTGACATGCCCAGTCTTTCATTATCTCCATACACCTACCCCACTCCTAGACATTTTTAGGTCGAGCCTGGGCAGCGCATGTGCTGCTCTGCGAGGCATACTGTATTCGGTATATAGGTATATGGGCTATCAGGGACTTTGGACATGCCCACCAGTTTTGGTTGGTTAGTTGGCATGCTCTTTAAAATTCCTCTTCTCTGGTTGTTTAATTTGTTCATCTATCCCGCCTTTTGCTGCTTGGTACCCTCCCAGCAGACATCACCAATTGATTCTTTTGGTTGGCCAGCTCTGGTCATTTCTTCACTTGTGAGCTCTATGCGCAAAAGCAGCATCCATTCATGTTGTTATCTGCAGGGGGAACATTTAGGCCCTTTTCTTGGTCTTGGGATCCCGAAGGTACTACTTAGCATATAGTTTGTCAGTATTTAATGTTGATCACATATTCAGACCGTTATTTTGTTTACCAGTACTGTGTGTTTTCTTTTTCTCACTGCACACATTCATTATCAATTTTGTCCCTTTATTCGTTGTTGACCGAACCATTTGGAATGGTTTACTATTTTGTATGAATGATACCTGGATAACATTGTTGCTATGACAGATAATCATTGTGTGCCTGGAAAAGAAAGTAAGAACAAGCATTTGCAATGCATTAGGTCTCGCATTACTGAAAGTTTGAGCTATTGACGTTGCATTATTATTTGCAACACCAATATGTCAAACTTTCCTTAATGCAAGACCTTTTGCATTGCAAATGCTTGTCTGTATTGGCACTGCTCCAGACATGCCTGTAGAGAGCCATCCGGGTTCTCCCCAACATTGTAGCAGTGCATGCACTCCTCAGGGTGGGCGCGCCCTGAGGTGTTAAATAAAGGATGGAAGACCTCTTGGGATCTTCCGCCACAGATCCAGTACCAGTGTGTGGTGTCCCTTATTGAGCTCAGCGCTAGGCCTCTGCATGACCCAGGCCACGTTGTGCCACATTGCGGGTGCTGCAACGCCAAATGCGATTCAGCACGCACAACAAAATTTGTTTTATTAATGTATTTGTTTACTTACCTCCGCCAAGCCGAATTCCAAAGTTTACTACCCACTACCCTGCGCCTCCCCCGCTCTGCGTCACTGCCAATCAGCACTCCCTCCAAGAGCCGCTACTGGTTGGATTGGGATTCAAAATCGGCCCGAGCACACTAACAAAAAGTGGCCCTCATTTGCATATTGCCTTTTCACAAAACACTGCTTCAGCGCAGTTTTATAAAAGGAAGGGGGGTCGGTCTCTGACAGAGCAATGTTTTCTTTACTTTACTTAGAAAAAATGCACGGATTAGTTAACGCTTGTGAAACACACCTGAAAACTAGTGAAGCCACTGCTGCTCAGGCACCCTGCCTTCGCTCAATATGCTTCTCCTTTGTCTGTCCACACAGCAATGTTCTATTTGGTCAATGTGCGACATCATGCCAATTGTTTGGTAGATGATTCCGTAAGGTTGATGTGAGTTGTCTTTGTCAGTGGGGGTGACCGGGGTAGGGTACGGGAGAGGGGGTGGTGTCGGGCTGCGGGGGGGGGGGTGTTGTGGACCTCTTGGGTGTCCGAGCTGCATGATCAGTGGCTCCATGGTATCTGTTGTTCTTCTGGTGTGGCTGTGGGCTAGGCTCTAATTTCTGGTGCAGGTTGTCGTCCGACTTAACACCAGGTCAGAGCAATTGTAAATTCCCTGCTGGAAACGCACCTTATCGCCTGTTTTGGCATCTTATCGCTGATCTGGCTGGTCGTGGTGGTCGTGGTTAATGTTGCAAAGTGGTGTAGTTGCGGCTTTTTACACGGGAACGCCTACTCTGCATATCATTGGTGTTTGTCGCTGTTTTATGTCGCAGGAGAACTGGTGATATCGGTTGGTAGCACTGTGCATGGATGGTGTGGGATCTTAGCAGCTAGCTCCCTGGGCTGGAGGTTCGGCCTCCCCTAGAGTGGGCGGGGCTCCAGAGGAGACGTCACAGCTGTCTAATAAGGCAAAGTTCGAAGTTAGCCTGGGAGCAGGGATGACAATGTAAACCCGAGCGTGGCCCTCTGTCGGCAGTCAGTAGAATTGCAGTCTTTAGTCTGAAGGAAATCTCGAAAGAGGCCATAAAGGAGAGATGGCAAATCAGGCATACCCATAATGCATCTGTGTAAGCATAGAACTGTCGCCGCAGCAAAAAACCATTATCGATAATTATTGGACATTGACTTTCAAACCGTTTGGTAATATAAGAGCTGGTTCTTTTGGTTATACTGAAGGTTTCAGGGTGATGCCGCCCTAAATGTATGATGTTAAAAATATATAATATACGTGTAGAATACCCTAAGCAAACTTGTCTCGACATGTTAGTCGTAGCCAGTCTTAGAACAGATGTACTTTGTGTGGCGCTGATAAATCATTAATGAATAAAGATCTGGTGATTTAGTCGAAAAGAGATATTCTTATCAAGAATACAAGGTGTGAATTCATCAGTAGTCGCAGTGCCCCGTGAGTGTGATTGACCTCGCCCCGGCCGCGCAGTGTCTAACTCGTCGGCGGGGGATTGACCGCGCACCAAGTCAGGCTGGCTGCGGCCACTGCCAGCGCCTGACAGAGGCTCTCTGGGCCGCAGGATCACCGCTGAGCTGCCGGCCACACTACAGCACAAGTCGGTCCAGGTCCGCGCCTGACGCTTCTTCACTCACTGAGACGACTCGAGCTCAATCCCTGCTTCTGAGTGCAACACAGGACGGAAGGTCATGAGCGCCGGGCGCGGCCCGCACAGAGCCAGTGAAGGCACGACTTGAGCAGGACCCACCGGGGCATATTACCAACAAGTAGCGATATTTATTTTTATCGCCGCGCATCACCGGTTTTTATCGCTGAGATAACTTGCTATTAGCAAGGTTTATCTCAAAAGCGATAACAATCAGGCGAAATGCGTGAATATCGCTGAGAATACAGCGATATTCACACATTAGCGACAAAATGCCCTTAGCCATGTTATCCAGCTCCCATTGGTTAACACGGCTAAGAACTGGTCTGAGCAGACGTTGGGGCATATTACCAAGCATTAGCGAAAAATATCACTATGCTTGGCTAGCGGCTATATTAATATCGCCGTGCTTCGCCCATTTTTATCGCTTAGGAGCCTTGCTATTATCAAGTTTTATCTCCTAAGCGATAAAAATCGGCCGAAATGAATGAATATCGCTAAAAAGTCAGCGATATTCATGCATTACCGGGGAAATGCTCTTAGCCATGTTATCCACCTACCATTGGATAACATGGCTAAGAACTGCTCTGGCAGGCGTTAGCTTTTGGAGATCATCGCGCTTAGCGTGATTATTTCCAAAAGTTGGTAATAGGAGATAGCGATGTTAGCGACTGTTTCCAGTCGCTAACATCTTGGCACGCCCACTTTGCAGTGGCGTAACGAAACTTGAGGGGGCCCCCCTGCAAAGCACATGGAGGGGGCCCCCCTCCCCCGCGGCGCGGCCCACCATGCCTCCCCGGCGGCGCGGCCCACCATGTTCCACTTTGCCCTGAATATGCAGTGACAGAGATCTGCTGTCCCTTTCAGGCATTCATCCCTGCATTTGCCGCCAGTCACAAGGGTCACTACTGTAACCTGCTTAATTAATCTTCATGACATGATGCAGGTCATTTTGAGACCCCCTATGACTGTACAACCTGCCTGGATGCGACTTATTAGTACATAGGTCACATTGCAAATTGCACGCTTGTTTGCAAACTAATCGGTGTGAAAATTGCACTTCTTCGTTTGAAAATAGTTGCTACCACATCAAGTCCTAGAAAAGGGTTTCTCAAGCTGTGGGTTATGACCCACTAGTGGGTTGCAGACCGATTTTTTGTGGGTCATAAAAGTCCAAGCAATAAATAAAGAACCCTTTAAATTCTGAATTCACCTGGTCACATTTGCTGCGCTTCAAAGATAGAGGTCAAATGTCAGGCCTGGTCTTCTAACAAACTGTTGTTTATATTTTTTTAACATTTCAATCTGAATTTATAAAGCGCATAAAACCAATAAGCATCAACACACTGTCACAGAAAAAGGCACCAGAGGGAAAGGGGATCAGCAGTATAGTTGCAGGAATAACATGGGGATTGGTGTTTACAAACTCCTCTCACTTTGTAGTAAGAGAAAGAAAAGTTAAGTGATTTTTGTGACAGTTTTCAGGAGTACGAGTGTGAAACGAAAGGCTATAGGCAGGATGTAATTTTGTGCAACACGCAGCAAAATGTAAATTGCCTGTAACAGGGCTTTAAGTGGGATGAAAAAACTGGGGGGGGGGGGTGCCTCGAAGGTGCGTGGCTAATGTATTTAATGGCGTGGCTTAAAAACACCCAAGCTAAAAACCTGTGCTTAGCATAGTGTGCCGCCCGACTGGTATTTTGCTGTTTCTATCATTGCATCCGGATATATAATACAATACAAGAAGTAACATTTCACATTAAAGGCAGCTTAAGCAGAAATGATCTTTCCTCGCCTCATCTCCTTGGAGTGTTAGTACGCGCTGCGCTGCGCAGCTCTGCTGCCATGCATGATGTGCTTGCTATGTACTGTGAATGAGCAGCGGCCTCTGCCTTGCATCTAGGACAGGGGCACTGGATTTAAGCGGCAGTGGAGCTCCCAATTATTCGGCATGGATGACTAAATTGTGTTGCGAGAAAAGCCAAATTATGCGGCATGATACGGCAGATATTTTGGTAGTATTGCATCATTGTTTTGTAATTTGTAAACATAGTTATACTGTCTGCACCAAGATTTCACTCAATTTGTAACATTTTAACAACCAAATGCAGAAATAAATGAAAGAAGACCAGTTAAGCTTTGTGAATGGCCTTCCTCTGCGCACGAATACGTCGCCAAAGTGCTGTTCATGTAATTAATACAGATAGATTAGAAGACTGAAGATTCTTTCTTTTAACGTCTATATCATGGAATTCAATTCATCCTCAGTTCCAGACCACGTAGGCCGTGGTATGTACCGTAGCCTGCCCAGTGCCCACAACATTCAGTAAACACCAATTGCATTTTGCCTGGGGTTTCTTTCCTATGGACTCTCCCATACTGCATACACGCACGCACCCTAGTTTTCGGAGCCTCGGGGAAAACGGTTCCGTCCAGTCCCTGCCTACAATACATTTGGCTAAAACATGTTTTCCAGTCAAGTTACAGTACAAACATCTTATATTGCCTGCCCTCATCATATCAAAAGTATTAATCATGTTCTTGACTTGTACAGTCAGTGCAATTCGGAGGTGATGGCAAGAGGACCCCTGGAGCCTGGAGGCTGCCTGGCTGCGGCAGCAGCAGCCCCGGTGACGGACTTACTTCGGAGTTCGCCGGTTCGGAGACTGGAGGGTAGTCAGTCACATCACACACACACACTCGAGTGAGTCCTGAGGCTGAGCGTGGGCGGGAGGGCGGGCGGGCCTGGCTTTCCGCTTTTTGTCTTCGAAGTTCGACTTCGTTGTTCAGTTCTCTCTGTCTTCACTTTCACTTATTCACATCACACTATGGCTATGCGACGTGCATGCGCGCCCCCTGCCCCCTGGCCCTGGCCACACCTCAGTCACACCTGACCTTAGTGCTTATTGGGCCGCCCGACAGTGTTGTACCCCTGGGCCTGGGGCCGGATGCCTGGCATTGGGTCACCACACACCAGCAGCCCGCCCCCCACACGGCACGCGCATACGCGGCGGCCGAACCAGGAATGGAAAGTGAAACTGAAGGAAAGTCTACTCTGTCCCTGTCCGCCAGCCGCCATTTCATAGATTCGAGACCAGGCAGTGGAGTGGCGGGTCAACGGTCAAGACTGTGGACAAGTAATAAATGCATTGCATTGGTGCATTGCCACACTCACTCACTCAGACACACTCACACCCCGGCCCCCCCCCACCCCCCGGACTTCAGTTGTTGCTCTCGGGGCCCCGCACAGCACCATTTCAGACTCGGGACGGCTCGCCCGCCGGCCGGGGCCCCGCATTTGAAGACTCTGCTGCTCCAGTACCCTGTCCCACACTGTCCCGGCCGGGGCCCCCGCCCCGGCCGCCGCACCATTTCAAACACTCGCAGGGGCGCCCCGGCTGGGGGCCCCGGCCCCCCCCATTTCAAAAGTCACACTTCTGTGTCGCAGGGGCCCCCCGGCCGTCCCGGGGCCCGCGCTGCGCAACATTTTAGCATTGTAGAGCCACACACACTTAGTGTATATTCTATGACCTGAGTGAGGAGGGGGGCCCGGCCGGGGCCCCCAGGAGCGCGGGGCCCCCCCGCACTGCGGGGGTTGCGGGGGCCTGTGTTACGCCACTGCCACTTTGCATGTCATTAGCGATATATATCGCTGACATGCAAAGTGGGCCCCCAGAAGCTCGCTATCTCCTACTAGCTGTCGCTAACTGGTGTTAGCGACAGCTAGGTAATAGGGCGATTAAATTATCGCCGCTTTAGCGGGAAAAATTCCCGCTAAAGCGGCGATAAGGCCCTTGGTAATATGCCCCGTTGGTTTTTGGCGATAGCAGGAATATTTCCATCGCTTTGCCTGCCTTGCTAATAGGCGATAGCGACGTTAGCGACTGCTTTCAGTCGCTAACAGGTTGGGTACGCCCACTTTGCATGTCATTAGCGATAAATATCGCTGACATGCAAAGCGGGCTCCAAACCGCTCGCTATCGCCTAAAAGCTGTCGCTAACATCAGTTAGCGACAGCTTGCTAATAGAGCGATAGAATTATCGCCACTTAGCGGCCAAAAACGGCCGCTAAACAGGCGATAATTGCCTATCGCCACCCTTGGTAATATGCCCCTATGAGAGCAGCATGATGTCAATTACTCTATCTGTCTCCTGGAGTGCTGGCAAGTCTGCGGAGAGCCTAGCTGAGTGCTCTGCAGAGAAGCCTGCGCACCCACAGGTCAGAGGCACCAGGCAGCGTGTGCCGCACGCTAGCACCCTGAGTTATGGTTTAGCCAGTTTCAGCGCAAAATGCGTGACAATGCATTTCAGTGCGGTGATGCGGAACACAACACTGAAATGCGTTAGAGTCACGCCTGATGAGTGATACTTGGCAGGACTGCATAAATCATCTGTGTAAGCATAGAACTGTCGCCGCAGCGAAAGACCGCTATCGATATTATTGGACATTGATTTTGAAACTGCTCTGTAACATAAAAGCTGGTTCTTTTGGTTGTACTCAAGGGCTTAGGGGCAGATTTACAATAACTGGCGCATCCCTGCATATCAACAGCAGAGATGCGCCAGTTATTGTGCGTCACGGCTCCGCCACCAATGCGACGCACCATGGGGCAAAAATGGACAGATGCGTGACGCATCTGTGCCGTAAAGGCAGCGCATTGGTGGAGTTGCGTCGTAAGCGCAAGGCAGCTCCAGCAATGCTCGGGGTGCCCTATCTTTTAAATGCTGCGTCAATCCTTACGCCTGCTTCAAGCAGGCGCAGGGTTTTGACGCAGCATGGGCTTAAAAGTGACTGAGTGAAATCTTGTAGATTTCACTCAGCCACTTTTAGGAGGCGTTCCTGCGCTGGAATGCCCGCCCCTGCGCCTGAACGCCTACTTCTGGTGCAGGGTTTACAACGTGACGCATCTCCCAGATGCATCACGTTGTAAATACCCTGCAGCATGGCGCTTCTTCTGCGCCACCGCTGTGTCACAAAAATGCAGCAACGGCGACGTAAAAGAGGCGCAAGGTGCTTGTAAATCTGCCCCCTTGAGTGATTCCACCCTAACTATATCATGTAAACAAATATATGATCCGTGTAAATGCTCTTAAAGATAAAACATTTTCAATTTCTAATCCTTTTTAAAAAAAAATATTTTTATTGTTTTTTTTTTTACACATACACATAGGGCCCGATTCACAGAATGAACTTAAGACTCAATCCTAAACTTACTACTATGTTGGTATTCACAGAATGCACTTACTACTTTTGGCGTTCACAGAATGAACTTACTACTTTTGGTATTCACAGAAGTTAGGATTTTGTCTTAAGTTTGTCTTAAGACAAACTTAAGACAGACTTAAGACAGGCTTAAGACAACATCCTAACTTAAGTCTATCTTAAGTCTGTCTTAAGACAAACTCAAGACAAAATCCTAACTTCTATGAATACCAAAAGTAGTAAGTTCATTCTGTGAATGCCAAAAGTAGTAAGTGCATTCTGTGAATACCAAAATAGTAGTAAGTTTAGGAATGAGTCTTAAGTTCATTCTGTGAATCGGGCCCTCCTACACAAAGCATATAGATTTCGCAGGTTATTTTTTTTTTTATACAAGGCCCCCAGCCTCCATTAGGTGGCTGCTGGAGGGTCAGTACACAGTTATACATTACATTACAGTTGCTTCCTTGCTCCTATCTGTTGTAACATATAACACTAAACAAATGGAGTGTGGTGGTCATCATAGGAATAGGTAATGCGTCAGGTACCCTCTAATGTGTTTTTTTCCCCCCCTTGATTCGTGGGGGTTCGTAGTGGTCTAGGGATCTATCTAGGTTTGTCCACATCTCTCTGATGGGGTTCTTCCAAGGCGTGTTTCTTAGCGCTTGCATGTCAGCCCCGCTAAGGTAGATCACCCAGTTCATCCAACCCTTGAATGTGGCTTTGGCTGTGTCCTTCCAATTTGAGAGTACCATTTTTGTTGCTACTGTTAGTAGGAAATCAATGAGGTATCTGTCATGTTCTGATTTTACATTTGCTGTTATAATTGCCGTGGTGATTGTGGCAAACTCCTCTTTGAGTGCGCATCCTAGAGCCTTATTAATGAAAGCTAGTACTCTTTTCCAATTTTTTTTAACTTTAGTACACTGGAAGATACGGTGTGCCATGTCCTCTTTCTCTATACCACAGTTCCAACAGCGGTCATTCTCTCTAAGCCCCATCTTTGCTAATCGTGCTGGAGTCCAATATTTCTTGTGCAATAGCCAGAATTTTGTCTGTGCTAGGGTCGGGGATATCATATTTTCTGATGGTGATGTCCATAGGGTGTGCCTTTTCTGTTCAGTGAGTGTGGAGGGAAGTTGTGATTCCCAGTACAAGGTAGCTTTGTGGTTCAGTTTTGAGGATTTGGGTCGTAGAAGTCTGTAGAGGTGGGAGACCATGTGGCCCACTTTGTTTAAGTTCTCCATGTATTGGATAATCAAGGGTTTGTGTCTTGTTATCTTAGATTTTGTTAGGGCTGTTTTAATTTTGAGAAAGTTATAAAGTTCTATGTCCGGAAGGTTGTGTTTTGCTTTTAGAGTATTGAAGGTGTGGGGGTTACCCCCGTCTTCCAGTTAGGCTGGGACCGAAAGTCCTAGTCTTTTCCAGTGGTCTATGTCCAGGGGTTTTCCTCTATATTTTATCTTGGGGTTGCACCATAATGATTCCCAGTTTGAGTTTTTAATACTGTGCTTGAGTTTCCGGTCTACCTTGAGTAGCGCTATTCTAGTGTTTTTGAGTATGGGGCTGTTTGGTTGTGCTCGAATGCTTACAGTGAGGAGAGTTATTGGGTCCGTATAATTTAGCATGGCCCTCTCAAGGTTGAGCCATGTCGGCATGTACGATTGGTTGTTAAGTATCCAGGGCCTCATTTATGCTGTTTTTACGCAGCGATGCGTCACTTTTCACTGCGCACTCCTCGCGACACCTGTGATGCATCATATTTAATGTATGACGCATCATGTCGCAAGGAGTTACAGATACGTCAGTATTTCTGACGTATCTGTAAGCGCAAAAGGGACGCATTGCTGGAGTGTGTTACAAAAGTGACGCAACTCCAGCAATGCTCCCTTTCACATGGGGCAAGCCCCATGTGAAAGGACCTGCGTCAGTCTTACGCCTGCTGTGAGGCAGGCGCAAGATTTTGACGCAACGGGGTCCTAAAAGTGACGCAGTGAAATCTCATAGATTTCACTGCGTCACTTCTATGACCGTTTCCTTGCGTCAATACGCCCCCCTTGCATATATTATACCTGGCGCAGGTATAATGTGGCGCAGGGGTTTACAAAGTGACGCATCTACCTAGATGCGTCACTTTGTAATATGGTGCAACAAGCGTTGGACCAACAATATGGTCCAACGCTGCTGGTGTGTCACAAAAAGTGACGCACCGGCAGCGTAAAAGTGACGCAAGGGCTCATAAATGAGGCCCCCAGTACATACCGTGTCTGGCTATAAAGGCTGTCTGGAATGTCCTAAAGTCTGCCATGTTCAGCCCCCCTAGTTTCTTCTCTAGTTTTAGTTTTTATAGGCTTCTTCTTGGTTTTTTGCCCCGCCACAGGAAGATGTTCATCATTTGTTCTATCTTGCGGTGGAACGCGTCCGATAGGATAAGTGATAACATGCTGGCCAGGTAGTTGACCACCGGGGTGACCATCATTTTTACGGTGTCTATTCTCCCCCACCATGTGATATATTTGGGAGACCAGTTTTCTAGTAGTACTTTGATCTTCGTTAGGGTTAGTTTCTCGTTGTGTTCGAGAGTGGCCTTTAGGCTCTTCCCAAAATGGATCCACAGGTATTTGATGAATCCGGGTTGCCAGGCTAGTCCTGAATCTCCTATTACCTCCTTATGTGTGTTGTGTACATTGAGTGGCATACACTCCGACTTGTCCCTATTCATTTTGTATCCTGAGAGCGCCGAGTATCGCGCTATGGTGTCCATTAGGGCCCTTATAGAGCTTTCTGGGTCTTCTGTGATTATGAGTATGTTGTCTGCATACGCTGCAATTTTTGCTGTCACATTATTGATTGTGATTCCTGCTATCTTCCTGTCTGTTATTACATCTTTAATCAGGGGCTCAAGTGCCAGGAGGAACAGTCCCGGGGATAGAGGGCATCCCTGCCTTGTCCCATGTTGGAGATTGAATTGCTCTGAGGTCGTACCATTGATAGCTAACTGTGCTTTGGGTGCCTTATACATTGTAATTACCTTCCTAATGTAACTTTCTCCTAGGTTATAAGCTCGCATGACCTGTTCTAGGAACTTCCAAGACACCTTATTAAAGCCTTTCTCTGTGTCAAGCGTGATTGCTACTGTTGGGTTGTTAGATTTGGAGGAATGCTCTTGTACATGGCAGAGTAGTCTAGTGTTGATATGGGACATACGTGCTTTCAGGAAGCCTATTTGTGTATTGTTGATCAGCTGAGGTAGAACGGTGTTCAGTCTTGTGGCTAGGATTTTGGCATAGATCTTGCAATCAGTGTTTATAAGTGAGATTGGTCTGTAGTTTTGGGGGCGCTGTGTGTCCTTGCCTTCTTTTGGAATGACTAATATATTTGCTTCCATCATAGATTTTGAGATTGTGTCTTCTTTCTCGCAGTGGATAAAGACCTTTCTCATTGTTGGGAGTAGGTGGGGTCTGAAGGTTTTATAGAAAGTGGCTGTGTAACCGTCTGGTCCTGGGGCTTTGTTGTCCTTAAGGGACTTAACCGCCATTTGTTAGAACCTGGGGTAGCCTGGCCTAGGGCAAGACATACATTTCAGAGGCACAGTGTTAAGGTTGCAGCCCACCCAAGAGTAAAACCACGCAATAGCACACAAAAACAACACCACACCAAAGTATAGGAAAATAAGCACTGCTTTATAAAAATAATATATATATATATATCTTGGCTCTTTTCACTTTTAGAATTCACAGTTAAATTACCATTCAGGTTGTGTGGAATATAGCAGGAATACTTTTCAATTCTAGGACATAAAAACAACCAACATTTGTAAAATAGATAATTCACTTAGACATTTGGCAAATAACTCTTACTCTTTTATAATTCAATTAGGTAATGAGTGTACTCAGCTTACTTTATATCATTTCCAAACACAGCATTACTTTAAGTTTTGGCAAGAACAGCTCCTAAATCCAAGCAGAGCAACACTCTCATTTACATAGGAGACATTTAGATTTTCTACTACTTATTTGAATGCAATTGGGTTAGGCCCACTTAAATCAGCATTTAATTAGGCCCCAAAAGTAGTTGAATGGGATTATTATGGAGTACACTATGCTTGATTTACACAGTACCAGTAACCTCCTTCTTATAGTACATAGTCACTGAGGGTTTCCTCAAGTTCCTCCCCACCGTAGGCTGTACAACTGTGGAATAATGATCATTGACTGAGTTATTTCCTGGTTAAGTTATAGCGTTACTCTCCCCTTCCAAAGCACCTCCTTACTTGTTTATCAGGCGGTGATATTCTTGTTGTACCAGAGGATGAGGGAGGGACAGTGGTTAGGACAAGAGAGAGCCACGTGCTGGCGAGTTATACTAGCCTCTGGGGCCCCTCAGCTCTCCTCCGTGTAACACCAGCACTACAGAGGCAGAATGCCTCAGAACTCTTCAGCCGCTTTTGGGCTTCTAAGCTCTCCCTTCCCGCTCGCGCTCGCCTCACTGTAGGGCGCTTGAGCAGGGGGGAGAGAAGCTCTTATGCGCAGCTACCGCCGAGGGACTCCCGGCGCTCCTCCTCACACTGCCAGGGGACGCGCTGATCACGGGGGCATGCGCGAAGCGCTCCTTGCTCCCGCCTTCACTGATCCGGCTCCGCCTCACGGAGCCCGGCGGCTCAACGGGGCATGCGCGGAGAGCTAGTGTCTCTCTCACAGAGACCGCGCTGGTCGCGCTGCGCTGCCCTTCTTCTCCGCTCCTCACCTCAGGGCTGGCAGTGGCAGATCTACAGCGACGCCGCTCTCCACGCTGGATTGGGGGGGGGGTAGAAGGGCGGAACAGCCCGTTTTCTCCTGGCTTCTGTTCTCCTCAGTGGCGCTCCACCACAGCAGGTGAGAGGTGACGCTCCAGGGAATTATGAACAAGGGGACAGTCTAGCACAATTACCAGTCTCTGGACAGAGGCTGAGGATAAAGGCACACTTTTCACAAGTCCCTCCAACTGGGCAGAGGACTGCGCTCCGCAGCGCTGCAGTCTCCTTCTCCTATAGACTTCCCCTATATTATTTAGAAAAGGGGCAAGCTAGGCGCCCAGGGTCTCCAGTAACTTCCCACAGCGGGGCCAAGACAAGTAACCAACAGGGGAGTAGTGGGTTGGACCAATAAGGCAGCTTCCCAGTCCAGGAGGTCAACCCTAAGTCTAACCTCTTCCCACCCTCAGCTACCACCTGTCCTCCAGCTGACTTCCACAGGTAGACAAAATGGCTGCCCCGCATTCCGCCTTTTATAGGCTGCCCTTCAATGGTCCAGCATGGACCAGAAGGTTCTGGAATGCCTTATGTTAAGCTATGGCCAAGTTCTGGGTGCGACAGTTGGGGCAGTTGGAAGCCACCATTTTGTGTGGTTCCAACTTTCCTGTCAGAACAGGCCTCTGGGCCTGAGGTAAAAGACTATGGGGGGAAGAAAGAACCCCTATCCCCTTGACCAACACCTAAAAAAAAGTAGTAGACACAAAAATAGTAAGGGGATGAGGGGCAAAAAGGGGACAAAATAAAGAATAATGAGGAGGGACTGCGCAAAAAATCCAGACAGGTCTAACACGCGTCCCCCCCAGCTGAAAGTGGGGAGAACTACCCAACCCCTTGGGAGTCCTCTTCACTAAGGCGGAAATACCTGGAAAGACCGTCTGCATTGGCGTGGTCCACTCCAGGCCGATGTTCCACCCGGAAGTCCATTCCCTGTAGGGAGATGGACCACCTCAACAGCTTGGGATTTTCCCCCTTCATTTGCATCAGCCAACGAAGGGGACGGTGGTCAGTCTGAACCAGGAAGTGCGAGCCAAAGAGGTATGGCCGCAGCTTCTTCAGAGCCCACACCACCGCAAAAGCTTCCCTCTCAATTGCACTCCACTTCTGTTCCCGGGGAAGCAGTCTCCTGGATAAGAAGACTACAGGCTGATCCAGGCCCTCTTCATTTAGTTGCGATAACACTGCCCCAATGCCATGTTCGGATGCATCTGTTTGAACAATGAACTCCTTGGAGAAATCGGGAGCCTTCAGGACCGGTGCTTCACACATTGCCTGCTTCAACTTTTCAAAGGCTTGCTGACAAGCCTTTGTCCAAACTACCCGTCGAGGTTGTTTCCTAGAGGTGAGCTCTGTGAGGGGCGCTACAATAGTGCCATACCCCTTCACAAAGCGACGGTAGTAACCTGTGAGGCCCAGGAAAGCTCGGACCTCAGTCTGTGTCTTGGGGGGTTCCCAGGCTATGATTGCCTCAATCTTCGCCTGCAGGGGCTGCACTGACCCCCTACCCACCAAGTGTCCAAGGTACACAACCGACCCCTGCCCAATCTGGCATTTGCTGGCTTTGATGGTCAATCCAGCTTGTTTCAGCGCCTGGAGAACTGCTTGCAAATGTTGCAAGTGGTCCTCCCAACTGCTACTGAAGACAGCAATGTCATCCAGGTAAGCAGCCGAGAAACCCTCCATTCCAGAGAGGACCTGGTTCACCAGTCGCTGAAATGTGGCAGGGGCGTCCTTGAGCCCAAAGGGCATCACACAGAACTGGAAGTGTCCCTCAGGCGTGGAGAAGGCTGACCTTTCCTTTGCTCCATCTGTCAAGGAGATCTGCCAGTACCCTGAAGTGAGGTCAAAGGTACTTAGGTATTGGGCAGCTCCTAGCCGGTCAATTAACTCATCCGCCCTGGGGATTGGATGAGCATCAGTCTTGGTAACTGAGTTCAGTCCTCGGTAATCCACACAGAACCTCAGTTCTGGTGTGGTGCCCGGTGGGGCGGCTTTTGGGACTAGCACCACCGGACTGGACCAAGGGCTGCTGGACGGTTCTATCACTCCTAGCTCCAACATCTTGCCAACTTCGCCATGGATGCTAGCCTTCACCTTGTCCGACAGCCTGTAGGTCTTGGATTTCACTGGGGGGCTGTCTCCTGTGTCCACATCATGGGTACACAGGTGGGTTCTTCCCGGGACAAGGGAGAACAGCGAAGAGTACTGTCCCAATACCTGGCGGCAATCCTCTCGTTGCTCAGGAGTGAGAGACGGGGAGAGAATCACTCCCTCCACCGACCCATCCTTCTCTTGACATGAAAAGAGGTCTGGGAGAGGCTCGCTTTCTGCTTCCTCAGCACCATCAGTCACCAACATCAGGATGACCTCTGGCCTCTCATGGTGGGGTTTGAGGCGATTGGCATGCAGCACCCGTAGGGGCTGCCGCGGGGTCTTAAGATCCACCAAGTAAGTGGCCTTACCCTTCTTCTCCAACACCTCAAATGGGCCTGTCCAACGATCCTGAAGGGCACTTAGCTCTCCAGGTTCCATCACCCAAACTTTCTGGCCAGGCTCCAACTCCACCGGGTGAGCATTTTGGTCATACCATTCCTTCATGGCTGCCTGACTGGCCTCTAAGTTGTCAGCAGCCTGCTTCCACAACTTGGCCATCTGGCTTCTGAAGGCCAACATGTAGCTCACCACATCCTGGGGAGGCTTTCTGGGGGACTTCTCCCATCCATCCTTCACCAGGCTGAGAGGCCCACGCACAGGGTGCCCATACAACAATTCAAAAGGGCTGAAGCCCACTCCCTTCTGCGGCACCTCTCTGTAAGAGAACAGCAAGCAAGGTAGGAGGACGTCCCACTTCCTCCGTAAGCTCTCCGGCAGACTTCTTATCATGCCCTTCAGGGTCTTATTAAACCTCTCAACCAGTCCATTGGACTGGGGGTGATAAGGAGTGGTGAACCGGTAGGTCACCCCACACTCCTTCCACATGGTCCGCATGTAAGCGGACAGGAAGTTAGTCCCCCTGTCAGACACAACCTCCTTCGGAAATCCTACCCTAGTAAAGATTCCCATCAGGGCCCTAGCTACCACAGGTGCAGTAACAGTCCTCAGAGGGATGGCCTCTGGGTACCGTGTGGCATGATCCACCAGAACCAGGATGAACCTGTGACCAGCTGTTGTTGGTGGATCCAATGGCCCTACAATGTCGATGCCCACCCTTTCAAAGGGGGTGCTAACGACAGGAAGTGGTTCCAGGGGAGCCTTTAGCTTCACCCCTGTTTTCCCACTAGCCTGGCAGGATACACATGTCCTACAATATGTGTTGGACGCCACTTTCATCTGAGGCCAGTAAAAGTGGAGGACAAGCCGTGCAAAGGTCTTGTCCTGGCCTAATTGTCCTGCCAGTGGTATCGCATGAGCCAATTCCAGCAGAAAGGCTCGGTATTGCTGCGGGACCACCAAGGCCCTTGATGAGCCAGGTAGAGGTACCTTAGGTTCACTGTAGAGGAGGCCATCCTCCCAGTAAATATGGTGGTGTCCCGTAGCATCACCTGCTGCCTGGGCTTCAGCCTGACGCCTCAGTCCCTCAAGGGTAGGGCACTCCCTCTGCCCCTTACAGAATTCCTCTCTGGTAGGACCTCCCTCCACATGCCATTCAGCAGGGATGGGTAAATCCTCCAGAGAGTCTACTCCCCCCTCCACGGACTCCTGGCCTACCACCGCAGGTGGCCGATCTGTCCCATGGGGCGTGGAAGTCGAAGCAGGCTGTCCCTGTCTCCGTTTCTGTCCCTTTTTGGCAGCGGGTTGGGCCATTGTTCCAGGCTCCAACCCAGGCGAACTCCCTCTCCGGGCAGTCGCAGACCGTGTGCTTACACAGGCCCAGTCAGGTGTACCCAGCATCGCAGAATGCGTCCGGTATTCCACCTCTCTCCAAGTGTTGTGCTCCATGTCATTCCCCAACAGACAATCAACTGGCACGGCAGGGCTTACGGCAACTCGAAGTGAACCTGCAACCCCTTCCCACTCAAAGGGAACCTCAGCCACTGGATAGTGGCCCATTCTGCCGTCAGCCATCGCGGCGGGGTGGAGTACATTAGGAACAACCTGCTCTGGAGACACCAGTTGACTTCTCACCATAGTCATACTGGCTCCTGTATCTCTCAGAGCCTCCCCTCTTTGGCCATTGATGGTAACCCATTGCCCACACTTTGTAGTATTTGGGGGCACCTGGATCTTTGGTACCATCTCCCGCTCTCCCAGGGACACTAAGGTGACACCCGCCCACTCACCCCCCTTATCTAAGGGCAACTCCTCCCCGAGCGCTACACTAGCTACTCCCGGTGACTTTCCTCCGGTGGGAGGGGGTGGTCTCTTTGGGCATCTGACATCTCCCTTATAATGTCCAACACCACCGCATTCAAAACAGTGGAGAACCCTTGGCTGCTGGCTTTGGCCAGGATTAGGATTTCTGGGCGGGTTTGCCCTAGGGGTGAAACCTGCTCCCTTACCTTGGAAATTATTTTGGGGACCTTTGGAGAACTCCTTCTTTTTATCTCCTCCCTCTTTCTTCTGGGGGCGCCCTGTCCGGCTTTTTGAGAATCCCCTCCAGTCCCCTTGGAGGACACCCGGGTACTTGCCCAAGTGTCCGCCTCCTCTGCAAGCTTCCGGGGATCGGTCAGCTTGCTGTCCACCAGGTGTTGGCGCAACTCGGGAAAACATTTCTCGAGGAGGTGTTCTTTCAAAAATAGATTGTACAGCCCCTCATAGTCTTTTACCTCGCTGCCCTTGACCCAACCCTCCAAAGCTTTCTTGGCGTAGTCTAAAAAGTCTACCCAATTCTGGGTACTCAGTTTGTGACTTCCCCTGAATTTCTGTCTGTACCTTTCAGGGGTAAGTCCAAACTTTTTCACCAGCGCCACCTTCATTGCAGGGTAGTGGGTTTGCTCATCCTGCTCCAGAGCCAACAAAGTGTCTCTGCCAGCAGGTGGCATGTATTTATACAGCCCACTTCCCCAGTGAGTTTCTAGGATCCCGTGAGCCCTTAAAGAAACTTCGTAGGCGGCCAACCATTTGGCAATGTCATCACCTGGGGTGTAGCTAGCGATGACATCTTTGGGTAAATAGGGTCTAGATTCCCTGGTGTCCACTTTCTTTTCGCTGCCACCATTATCAGGATTGGGAGACCTTCTTAACAAGGCTTGTAGGTCCATCTCTTTGATGGTTCGCTCATGAGCTAACCTCCTTTCCTCCCTTTCCATATCCATCCTAGCTAATTCCAACCTTGTTCTCCTCTCCTCCCTCCTATCTTCTAGCTCGGCTTCAGTTAAACCCCTGTCTGAGACGCTGCTGCTTGCCCTTGAAGGTATCCTGGGACCTGTCAGAAGATTCCCACTTCCCACTTGGTTCAACAAAGCAGCCTCAGTAACAGTGTCCCCGTCACCCTCTTCAGTTTCTGGTTCCTCCCTTAAATGAGCTTCCACCCATGCCCTTATGCTTGTCAGCAACTCTCCTTTCTTGGCACCTTTATTAAAAAATACCCCTTGATGCTGACACCAATCTCTAAGTTGGGCCACAGTATTGGCTTCCAGCTCTTTAAAATTCAACTCCATCTTTGCCATGGAATAAAATCACTCACAGGAGAAAACCACGAAGTGACCTGAGGTTAACCTCCACCCACCACCAGAAATAAATTTAGAAAAAACAAAATTTAAATTAGGAGGGCCGCAAGGAGAAAACTCCTGGTGTAGGTTAGTGTATTGCGTTGAATTACTAGTGAGTAGCTGCAACCAAGTCAGTATCCCACCGCTAGGCACCAAATGTTAGAACCTGGGGTAGCCTGGCCTAGGGCAAGACATACATTTCAGAGGCACAGTGTTAAGGTTGCAGCCCACCCAAGAGTAAAACCACGCAATAGCACACAAAAACAACACCACACCAAAGTATAGGAAAATAAGCACTGCTTTATAAAAATAATATATATATATATCTTGGCTCTTTTCACTTTTAGAATTCACAGTTAAATTACCATTCAGGTTGTGTGGAATATAGCAGGAATACTTTTCAATTCTAGGACATAAAAACAACCAACATTTGTAAAATAGATAATTCACTTAGACATTTGGCAAATAACTCTTACTCTTTTATAATTCAATTAGGTAATGAATGTACTCAGCTTACTTTATATCATTTCCAAACACAGCATTACTTTAAGTTTTGGCAAGAACAGCTCCTAAATCCAAGCAGAGCAACACTCTCATTTACATAGGAGACATTTAGATTTTCTACTACTTAATTGAATGCAATTGGGTTAGGCCCACTTAAATCAGCATTTGATTAGGCCCCAAAAGTAGTTGAATGGGATTATTATGGAGTACACTATGCTTGATTTACACAGTACCAGTAACCTCCTTCTTATAGTACATAGTCACTGAGGGTTTCCTCAAGTTCCTCCCCACCGTAGGCTGTACAACTGTGGAATAATGATCATTGACTGAGTTATTTCCTGGTTAAGTTATAGCGTTACTCTCCCCTTCCAAAGCACCTCCTTACTTGTTTATCAGGCGGTGATATTCTTGTTGTACCAGAGGATGAGGGAGGGACAGTGGTTAGGACAAGAGAGAGCCACGTGCTGGCGAGTTATACTAGCCTCTGGGGCCCCTCAGCTCTCCTCCGTGTAACACCAGCACTACAGAGGCAGAATGCCTCAGAACTCTTCAGCCGCTTTTGGGCTTCTAAGCTCTCCCTTCCCGCTCGCGCTCGCCTCACTGTAGGGCGCTTGAGCAGGGGGGAGAGAAGCTCTTATGCGCAGCTACCGCCGAGGGACTCCCGGCGCTCCTCCTCACACTGCCAGGGGACGCGCTGATCACGGGGGCATGCGCGAAGCGCTCCTTGCTCCCGCCTTCACTGATCCGGCTCCGCCTCACGGAGCCCGGCGGCTCAACGGGGCATGCGCGGAGAGCTCTTGTCTCTCTCACAGAGACCGCGCTGGTCGCGCTGCGCTGCCCTTCTTCTCCGCTCCTCACCTCAGGGCTGGCAGTGGCAGATCTACAGCGACGCCGCTCTCCACGCTGGATTGGGGGGGGGGTAGAAGGGCGGAACAGCCCGTTTTCTCCTGGCTTCTGTTCTCCTCAGTGGCGCTCCACCACAGCAGGTGAGAGGTGACGCTCCAGGGAATTATGAACAAGGGGACAGTCTAGCACAATTACCAGTCTCTGGACAGAGGCTGAGGATAAAGGCACACTTTTCACAAGTCCCTCCAACTGGGCAGAGGACTGCGCTCCGCAGCGCTGCAGTCTCCTTCTCCTATAGACTTCCCCTATATTATTTAGAAAAGGGGCAAGCTAGGCGCCCAGGGTCTCCAGTAACTTCCCACAGCGGGGCCAAGACAAGTAACCAACAGGGGAGTAGTGGGTTGGACCAATAAGGCAGCTTCCCAGTCCAGGAGGTCAACCCTAAGTCTAACCTCTTCCCACCCTCAGCTACCACCTGTCCTCCAGCTGACTTCCACAGGTAGACAAAATGGCTGCCCCGCATTCCGCCTTTTATAGGCTGCCCTTCAATGGTCCAGCATGGACCAGAAGGTTCTGGAATGCCCTATGTTAAGCTATGGCCAAGTTCTGGGTGCGACAGTTGGGGCAGTTGGAAGCCACCATTTTGTGTGGTTCCAACTTTCCTGTCAGAACAGGCCTCTGGGCCTGAGGTAAAAGACTATGGGGGGAAGAAAGAACCCCTATCCCCTTGACCAACACCTAAAAAAAAGTAGTAGACACAAAAATAGTAAGGGGATGAGGGGCAAAAAGGGGACAAAATAAAGAATAATGAGGAGGGACTGCGCAAAAAATCCAGACAGGTCTAACACCATTTCTATCTCGTTCATTCTTATTTCTTGACCAAGTCTATGCTCCTCCTCGCTTGCGATCCTGGGTAGGTTTAGCTCTCTTAGATAGGCTTCGCAACCTTCCTGGTCTAAGGTCCCATCCCTTTTATAGAGGTCTTGATAGAATTCCTTGAATGTGTGTAGAATGTCCGTGTGTTTTGTTGTTTGAGTCTGTAATGGAGGATATGGAGTGTTGCCTCTGTTTGTGTTTAAGATATGAAGCTAGAATTTTCCCCGCCTTGTTTGCCTCGCAATGGTTGATCTGCTTGTATTTTTATATCCACAGACCTTCCCGTTCGCTCAGGATTTTGTTGTACTTATACTTTTTGCTTGTGAGCTCATTTAGTGTGCTGGTGCTCTTGGTGTCATTAATGTGTGTCGCTTCTAAGCGTTTGATGTCTACTTCTAGTTGCTCTATCATACCTCTTGCTTCTCTGTCTCGCCTACCCTTGATCTCTATAAGTTTCCCTCTAACTGTCGCATTGAGTGCGTCCCATAGGATATCTGTGTCTGTGTCTGGTGTGTCGTTATCTGTAATGTAGTCCTTGATGGCTTGCTCTGTGTTGTGCTTGTCTTCTTGTCGTGCCGTGACTACATTGTTGTATCGTCATCTGCGGATTGGATTCTCATTGTGACGCCCCTCTAGCTGTAGGCTGATGCATGAGTGGTCTGATACCGTTCTAGCCGCTATATCCGTGTGCTTAATTAGGTGTGTGTCCGAGCCTGAGATGAGGATGTAGTCTATTCTACTGCATGAGTTATGTGGTGCTAAGTAGAAAGTATAATCTCTGGTGGTGGGATGTTGGAGTCTCCATGGGTCTTTCAGGTTGAATCTGTTGCAGATGTTCTTTAGGACAGTGTGTGATGGTGGCGGCAAGGGGTGTGCCCGTGATTGCCTGTAATCTAATGCGAGGTTGAAGTCACCCGCCATAATTATCAGTTCGTTGGGAGCGCTTGCTTCCAGTCTATGCGTGATCCCCTCCCAGTATGCTGTGTCGTCATTGTTTGGGGGTATATGTTAACTACCATTATCCTCTCATCCTCCCTCTTCAGATGTGTTATTAGTAGTCTCCCTTCCTCGTCATGTTGCTGGCTTATAATAGTTAGCTTCGAGTTTCTATTTACCAGTGTGATAACTCCTCGTTTCTTGCCTTTTGCTGGAGAGCATGCTACCTCTCCTATCCATCTTGCTCTAAGTTTGGACGAGTCATCAGTGGAGAGTTTAATTTCCTGTAGTAATATGAGATCCCCTTTTGTTTTCGCTAGTGATGCAGCGCCTCTCCGGAAATACTTTCTGACACCCTCATCGTCTTTCTCTGAAGTCACAATCTACACAATTATTCACTAGTGGGGCCCATAACACTGAAATCATTCATACACTTTCTCTTTACTTCATAGATGGATGAGGTTCACTGGAGAGCAGCTGGATCATAGCGGAGTGTCTAAATAAAACTAACTATTTATTTTATTTACAGCTGCAGTTTAATTTCGTTTGCCATGGGTTATTCTTTTAAACAATTTATTCAGACACACCATCATTTAACATAATGGATCATTTACTAGTAAAAATTAGTCTAAGGACGAATAAGACCAGCTTAATTCCTCATGTTATTCTGATTTTTATTTAGCAGAAAATCTTTGTCATGACTTTATTTTATTTGCCCATTTAATAAGCAAAATTTTATTCATTTTAATAATTCAAAAATATGTATTTCTTTTAGTAAAAAGTTCAGAACATTATGACATTATTTTAAGTTCAAAGGACAGAATTATTAGAAAAGGCATAATAAGTTCCCAAAACACATTCTCCTAATTCCCTAACTAATCTCCTGACCTAAAGACTCCACACTCGATCAGACTAAGTCCTGACCCACAGAGAAAATTCAAAGTCTCTTACGTGTCCAAAGTTCAATCAGCAGTCCGACAGCATTTCAGGATACTAGGATGAAATCGGAAAAGAGGATTTTTGCTGTCATCGGACCCTACTCTTTTATACCCTTTTTCACTAAATAAACATATACATTTGATATCATTCTAAGGTGCCTTCGCAATTTGATTGGCTCCTGCAAGGGGTGGAAGCAAAAACAAATTTCATTCGGAACTTCATTTCTGCAGCATCATCGGAGTTATAGTCTCTCATGTCTTTAAAACATTTAGCTCATCCATGTCCTTTAATTTGTAATTCTGAGGAATGTTCGCACGATCCCAATCGGATCCACATTCCCTTTGGCAGTCACTCAACATCTTGTGCTACTTTTCGTCCTTGAACTAGGCAGTGCACCCATAGGCCATTCATTTCTGCTGCGGCCGCTTTGGAAACTGGCACATGCGCATTTCATCTCAGCTACCAGGCCTTAGGCTGCAGCCATCTTTTACTAGGCCTCAGAGGCCCACTCGTGAACTAATATAGAAACAATCACAAAGAACTGTTATTTTTAGAATTAAAGCCCATTCTGTTTACCTCCCCTTTACTAATGTGTCCCCATTAGTTGTTACCTAGCAATTTAAGCACATTTATGCGTTTATACTTACATAAATCCACAAATACATAGACAAAAGCACTTAAAAGTCGCACTCAATTAGTTTAATAGCTGCTTGATTATTCAGAGACGTGAAAGTTTTACAAAAATTAGTTAATTATGATTGCAACATATGCAGATTAATTCCCACGTGTACTTGTGTTGGTGCAATTTTATTCTAGGTTGATTAGCTTCATGCATTCACTCAGTTAGTTCACGTGATTGTTATTGGGTTATAACTTCACGATGGGTATACAAAATGTTTTGTTTTCACCCTCGCTCCATCACTAGGTAATCTAGTATTTTCCTTCTCTTGATGGGGTGATTCGGGCCTTTAATGTTTAGGGAAATTACCTTCAAGTCTGCCTCTAGGGAAGGGCTGTTATTCAGCTCCTTGGTCATGTTATTGCGCTGTGTCATGGGTTACGGTATGTTAGTCTCGCATTCCTCTCTTATGTTACATTGGCTTCGGTCTGTGGGTTAGCGTGATAGTGGACCCTCGTTGCCACCTGAACTATGGTGGGGTGTGAGAGAGTAGTTGACTTATCTAATCCTATTGCAATGACTGAACTAAACAAAGACAAGACTAATACATTAATGTGATCTGGACATACAAAATTGACAGTACACTCACCTCCCCCCCGATCCCCCCTCCCTTCCCATCCCCTGCATTAAACTCTCGTGCTGTAGGTGTGCGACGGCAAGATCCCCCCCGCCCGCCCTCTTCCCTGGGACGTAGGGCTCGTCTTAGCGTTTAGCGTTACATATATGGATGACTAGTTTGTTATGCCCCTTACGCATTCTGGCATACTTTAGAAAGGATATATGGTCAGAGTAATTTGGTCCTGTATCATATCGCACTAAGCCGTGTTGGATCATCTCACCATCCTTTTGTTCACGATATCCTTCTCGTTAAAGACTCTGGTCTTTCTGACATCTGGGTTCGGTGCTTTGTCCGTGCATGCCTGAATCGCTCTTGGGGCCCTCCTGTGCTCCCTTCCTTAGTATATGGAGTGTTCTCCCCTGTGCTGGGCCCGCGGTGTCTCCTGAGGTAGATTCAGTCTTTTTTATTAGGTTCGTCCTTTTATTCTTCTGTATGCATCTTCCGTTAGGTTGAGGTAGTTTGGTCTGCTTGAGGTAGAGACTAGTTTCGGTCTGGCGTCCTATGTTGCCTCGGAGATGGTGTTGATTTTTACTCCACTTGAAGCTCCGGTGAGGCCCTTCTTTTGCTTGACTGTGAGTTCGCTGTTTCCATTTCCTGTTGTGTTGGTCCGTTTAAGTATCTGGCTAGATCTCCGGGGCTCTCGAAGAAGTGTGACCTCCCATTGTCTGTGATTTTGAACCTTGTTGGTCGCACAAAGGAGAAAAGGATGCCCTCCTTCCTAAGTTTATCTCGCTGGTTCAGGCAGCCTTTCCTTGTGTCCACTGTAGGTTTTGAGTAGTCCCGTATGATCACTATTTTGTGGCCATTCCACTGCAGGTTTTGTGTTTTTCTTGCTACTCCAAAGATGGCTTCAGTTTGATACGATCTTAGTGGTTTGCATATTATTGGTCTTGGCCCTGTTCTGTTAGTCGTTCTGATTGCCGGTACTCTGTAGGCCTTGTCCAATTCGAACGGGGTGTCAAACTTGAGGTTAGTGAGCTTCGGTATTAGAACCTGTATCATCGCCATGCATGAGCCCGCTTTGTCCTCCTCTCCCTCTGGTATGCCTAAGATCCTTAGGTTGCCTTTTCTGTTGCCATCTTCTAGCTCAGCAGTCTGTTTTAGGAGTTTTTCAGTGGTCCTAGTTAGTGACATGACTGCTTGTTTTGTGTGGAGGTCTCCATCTTCAATATCGCTGACCCTTTGCTCCACTGTGCTTATTCTGCTGTTAGCTGCATGTATGTCAGCTCTGAAGGCTGCCAGTTCGTGTTGAATTGCATCAGTGGTTTGCTTTGTCGACCTTGCCAGCTCGTGGACTTCTGCTAGATTATTCAGTATCATGTCTAGGGTGGCACTGATGTCAGGTTTACGCTTGATTGGTGAATCAGCAGGTATATCCGGCTTGGTTTTCTTATGGTGTTGCCCAATCTTCCCCTCGGTGCCAGCCATTGTCTCCAACCCACGTTCTGTTGGAGGAGCTCGAATCTCCTGCTAGCGTTCTGGGCTCCGGGAAGAACGTCGATTAGTTGGGGTCGCTGTGACCTTAAGGTTATCCTTCTCCTTCTCTCTTCTGCTTTATGTCGCTATTGGGCATCGGTCAGCGTCTCTCTGTTCTCACTTATGGTGTGTTACATTCACTATGCACCACTACAGTTCGATGGGTAGTCACACCCCTGCCCCCAGGCAGTATCTCTCTTTCTGCCGGTTTGATATGACCTGTCCTTTGTTTCTGGGCCGTCACTTACTCCTCGTGCACTCCGTGCTTTTTTGTTTGTTTTTTCTTTCAGCTGCACAAACTCCCTTCTCGCTCTCTTTTGCAGGGCCAGACGTGTGCTCGTCACCTAAGGTGGTCCGTCATCACTGCCACTGACAGTTCTCCTCCCTTTTGTGCCGCTTGCAGTTAAATTTGGGATTGGTATTGGTTCGCGTTCTGTTGTTCGCGACCCTGCTCGCTTCTGTGGCTTTATAGTAGCTGGGGGTGGCTGGTTGCGATGCGCATCCACCTCGAAGTCCTCCGTTGCAAGCCCCCTCACATTCCGCTCATTATACGCCTGTCGCTCGCAGTAGCTATGTTCTCGCCAGTCTTATCACCGCTGTGCCCTTTGCCTCGGTGCTCTAGTTTCCGGAGCCGTGCCCTTAGTCTTGTTGTTGTAGCTCGATTCTCTCTGTGTAGAGCTCAAGATGGCCGCCCCCGCTTGTGCTTTCAGTTTCGTTACTTTTGTCGTGCTCGCTTTCCCTCCGCGTGTGCCTCGTCTGGATGGCCTCAGTGTTCGCAGCGGCAGTGCATGCCCCGTCTCCCCTGCAGCGCCTGTCACCACGTTATCTCTGCTGTTCTCTGGTCGTGCGCTGTTCTGCGTTGCCGTTACTCACACTGCTCCGTTCATTCAAGATGGCGGCCCCCACTTGTGGTTGCGGTTTTGCTTTCTATGTTAGGTCTATGGTTGCCGATATTCCTCCGCTTACATCTCGGGAGGGGGACAGTGTGCACCACAGCATTCGTTCCGTTTGCACAGACCTGCTACCAAGAATCCCGGTCCCTCCGCGCTGAGTTTACCCCGTCGCTGCGTGGCCGCTCTCCGATACTGGCTCTCTCAGGTTCCGTACGCCATCTTTAGATCCCCTTGCGTTCGTGCACTTCTTACACTTCTTCGGGGTCTTACTTTAGTGTTCTGACACCTCAGTTCTCCGATTACAGCCCCTCTCTTAGCCGGCGCTTTCCCACGTCTTCGGGAATGTTTCTTTTTCGCTGTAGTTTGGCATTAGGAGCATTTTTTTGTTGGTTTGCCCTCAGGGAATGGCGGAGCTCTGGACCTAGGCAGCCTTCTCCATTGCCGTCCAAGCCACGCCCCCCAATTTCTTTTCCTATACATTTCAGCTGCGTGTGGCACTGAAGAAGCTATTTGAGAACATTTTTGAAAGATCTCATTTAAGTAATCAAGGTCTAAAGATTCAGTACACAAATAATAAATAATTATAATAGTAGATATTTCTGCTGTCTCATGTCTTAAACTCTTGGGAGGTAGGCTATGAATGTTTATTCATGGTATCAATTATCGTACGTTCTTTTGAAATTGATATGTGCTTACATTTCCCATGATCCCCTGGGCTCTACTCGCAGTGGCTTCTGGTACTAACAGAAGGACCAATAGTTCAACAAAGTCTTATTCTCATTGGTTCAGGCGGACCCGCAGCACTAACGTGACAATGTAACCCCTCTGAGGACCTCTGTTGGCCGTCAGTGGCATTGCAGTCTTAAGTCTCGATTGAACTCGAGTAGGGACTCTAAAAACAAGCATTGGTAAATCCAACCTACACATAATATATAGATATATATATATATGATTCCAAAGCTCCCCGGTCTCCCAGGAAAAATGGGCCGCACTCGTTATCAAGTTGGTAATCCAAGTTTTATTCTTTTTCTTTCTCTGTGAGCATTTGTAATCTTTATGTCAAGACAGACACCGGATATTGACCATATTTAGTCTAATGCTGCCTACACGCAGACTAAACAAGTGTAATCAGTCCACGGTTTGATGTAAAACTGATGGATCTGGTAAACCTGGCAGAACAATCTGTTGGCATATTGTCAGTTTCCTGCTTAGATTAGAAGGCATCCATGGTCGTGTTTTTTATTTAATCTCTGGTTGCATTTTGTTCCACTTCATTGTTTTGTCACTTCGATTTCCCATTTTGTATTTTTTCAATTTTCAGCACCTTTTGCACATTTCTTTACTTTCATAACTTTGCCTTTTCCGTTTCATTTCATGATAATTTATTTACTGTAGTTTTCACGCCTCAGACCAACAGTTTTGGTGGTACCACGCATTCTTATACTCAAAGTAACTTTGGTAAAGGATGAAAAACATTAGCTCCATTAAGAATTTTTGCATCGCTAGTTCAACATCAATGTTAAGTATGGCCATTTCCATCGCTTCAATCCCACCGGCATGAGGGATGGAGGTGTATAATGACCTCACATCCGCCGTGCACATGATGAGATGGTCGTTTTCATTGATGGTGACAGATGACAATTTAAGCAAAAAATCCGTGGTATCTTTGATGTAACTCGTCATCCTCTTAACCGTGTGCTGTAAGTACTTGTCCAAAAGCTTTCCTACAGGTTCATGCAAGGATCCCTTGGTAGACACAATGGGTCTAAACGGAGGGTCTTTAACATTGATGTTGAACCAGCGATGCAAAAATTCTTAATGGAGCTAGTTTTTTTCACACTTTACCAAAGTTACTTTGAGTATAAGAATGCGTGGTACCTCCAATTGTCAGGCACCTCAATGGGGAATTGCGCAGCGCCTACATATGCTAACATATACATGAAACAATACGAGGATACTAACATCTACTCAGACCCAAACTGGACCAACAACGTTAAACTCCTAGTACGGTACATCGACGATGTATTCATACTATGGAGCAACACCAAAGAAAAGTTGTAAATGACTCTAATAGCTCTCAATGTAATTGATGAAAGAATTCAGTTTACTTGGGAGATTAATGATAAATCGATTACCTTCCTCGATGTACAAATCACTTTGACACCCACCGGTATTGAAACTGACCTATACCGCAAAAAAACTTACAGAAACAACACTTTGCATTTTCAAGTTTTCATCAAGCATCCCTTAAGCGACATTTACCATTCTCACAAATGCTGCGTGCTAAAAGGATCATTTCTAATGAAACCCAAGCTACAGTTTGGATTAAGGAAATGGGTGATATATTTAAAACCAGAGGTTATCCAGCAACCATAATTAAACAAGCGGAAACTCGAGTATCTTCGATTCCAAGACATGAGCTATTGAAGAGGTCTATTAAACCTGAAAACACTAAGATGGTTTTAGTCTCAAAGTTCTCAACGTTGAGCTCAGTATATAAAAAGATCATATTGAAATACTGGCCAATTCTTAGCATGGAGCCGGATTTTAATGCTTTGTTTAAAGACCCTCCCATTTTCGCATACACAAGAAACCACAACATCAGAGAAATATTGGCTAAAGAAACTCCTGGACCTTGTGAATATAAAGGCACCAGGCCTTGTATGAACTGCAGCAACTGCAATAACGTCATTAAAGGAAACACAGTAACGCACCCTAGGAAGGGTTTCAATATCAAACTCCAAACCAATGCAACGTGTGACACATTATTTATTTGGTCAAATGCCCTTGTGGCAATGTATACATCGGGAAGACGGAAAGGAAAATAAAAGTTTGGATAAATGAACACAAATCCAACATTAGGACAAAGAATGAAAAATCGGCCATTTCTGTCCATTTCAACGAAATGAAACATCACATTTCACAATTGAAATTTTTGGTCCTTAAAACCGTAATTAAACGTGAGAGTAGAGACAATAATAAATACCTCCTGCAGAGGGAAAACGCTTGGATTTTTAAATTTCACTCTATGAAGCCTTTTGGGCTTAATGATCGCATTGAATTTTCATGCTACATTTAATGATGCCTGTATAGGTTTCTTTGATGCTAGCCCCCGCTTGTGCTGTTTGTCTATTACATTGAATTGTACTATCACTTGTTTAGACATGCTACCCATTACAACCCCGCGATCACTTTGCGTCACTTTTCGTACACTGTTTCTTCACTTTTACGTTACTCTCCACGTCTTTAACGTTATTTTGTCTCGTTCAATATGGCCGCCACCTTTCACTTAGATAGTTAGCTTTCCATGCTTTCTGCGAGCGCGGTTCTCACGTTAGTCCGTTTTTAATTATGACGGTGCGTGCTCTTTATTGACACGCTAACCGCTCCATTAACGGGACGTCCCTATGTTGGACTTGACCGTTGTAAGCGTTTCGATTAGCTTCGCAGGACCACTTGCAACAGCACTAGTAAGTCGGCAATGTGCCGCGTACCCCTTCGTTATTGTCTTGGATTTATATTCCTACAGCATGGTATGTCTAATCCGGATGCTGTACGTTTTTTTCAGATAGACCCCGAAGCTCGCTACAAATATGTAAGTTCACGAGTTGTTTTAGTATTAAACAATCGTTTTTTAAATTGTTTTGCACTCACTCGCCGTTTCTATGCACGACTGATCACACGGGATATCACTCAACTTCACAGCATGCTCTGTGTAAATACATGTGGTTAAAGTGATCATTGAACAGTGGGTACATTTTCAATATTTTTATGCTATATCCTTTTGTTGTAGAGCTCCCAGATGAAGGGCCATGCTGCCCGAAATGCATTGGAGCATTTTGACACATATGTGATTTGTTTGTAAACCAAATTAACCATGGAATGAATAAGAATTCTAACAAGAAATGTTCTTAAAAACAGCTTGAAGAATTAAAGTAAAAATTACGTAATAAATTTTGAAACAACGGTTTGAACAGAAAACCGAACTAGGAGTCTGTTTATTTACGGAACCCAAGGTGTGCCCTAACCAGGGATGCATCCAGATTTTATTTTTGGGTTGCACATTTTGAATTATATTACGCAGACGTGTATTTGGACGGACACGCCACCTGAAGGAGCACCCGACCCGCGCATAGAGTTGTGTTTAAAATTGAAGTATTTTCTACTATTTGTGATTAACTGGAAGCTGTGCACCCGCCGAATTTACTTTTTGATTTAAAAATACATCACATTGGCAACAAAACATCAAAACTCCAATAAATTCAGTACAATGAGGGATTTTTGGTTTCAGAAGGGAGTTGATGGTGTTTTGATCTCATTTGTTAGAGATCATCATCAGAACAATAAGTGTGTGAGTAGAAGAATCAGGGTCCGCAACTTGGACGAGTGCTCTGGGCCCTGCAGGCAGGAATCAAGCATTGCGGAGTGGGAGGTATTACGCCAACCAGTAGTTAGGTGCATGAAGAGGCCAGTAAAAACATCTAACGGGTGTGGCCAAGAGATCGCTTTTTGGAGAGAGGACAAAGACGCATAGAGTTAATCATAACACGTCCTCGCGGTGGGAGCGTCGGGTTTGGTGCGTTACTTGCTCTGAATTAGGGAACAATAAGAAGATTGGCACAGGCCGAGAGGGGCATACAGGTTGGTTTATACTATAACCCAACCCGTATCCTCGGTGTGGAGAAATTAGAGGGCGAGAGGAGACGGGATGATAGAGGACAGCAAGGGAGCAAAACAATTCCATTTAAGAGGTCAGGTATGAGTAGAAATGTGAAGTGCCGAAGGATGTGCAGAAACGCAAGAGTAGAGGTGAGTGTGAGCGAAAGGTGAGGGCACAGAGGAGGGTTACTGTGAAACTGTGAGAGTAGATGGCTGGGAAATGATCTGTGACATAAAAAGAGAATTTGATGCAACATGGGTGGGGGACAGCAGCATTAAGGGAAGAGAGGGAGTGCTGGGATGGGTGCTGAGGTAACAGGGAAGATGGACATTGTTTCAAGAAGGTGTGAAGGATATGCGATGGTACATTGCATGCGATTACAACGTGGTCGTTACAACGACAGCATTGTTACAACTCATACCATTACATTGCAAGTTATTTCTATGACTTGCTTTGAGGGCGGGCGGGCTGGACTTAGGAATAGTATAATTTACAATTCCAACTCCAGCCTGCGCAACAGTAAGGAAGTTGTTGGAATAGTAAATTATACTATTCCTTAGTTTAGAGTGCCCCCCTACAGCAAGTTGTAGAAATGACTGTTGTTGTAACGACCACGTTGTAATGGCATGCCTTGTACCGCATGCAATGTAAACGCTGCTTCCTGGTGTGAAAGAACAAAGGGAACATTTGAAAGATAAATGGGGGGACTAGAGCGGTGTAAGATACAAATAGATAGAAATTTGAAGGGAGAGACTTTAGGTGAACGAGAAGTGCTTAGGGGCCAGAGAGGCCATGAGATAAATGCAAGAGACTGTTGGAGTTGAGGGCAGTGAAAAGACAGAATGGCAAGAGGTGATTAAACGTGAAGTGAGAGGTTGAGTAGGGAGAGTTCAGAAGTTGTAAACAGGGGTGGAAGAAAATGGCCTGCAAAGTGAGAGAGGGATCTGGGGTTGGGAGAGGAAAGAGGGATGGAAGGGAGGTGGTGGGAGGAAAGAGGTGTGGGTAAATTGCTTAGCTCTGCACAAGCCAGGTTTTTAAAGGACGCTTGCTGCTCCTGGCTACGGCCAGGTGAGCTTTTAATGTGACAACATGTATTCCTCCAGAGTGAAGGCCCTTCACAAAGGTTGACTAGACATCTTTCTGTTGTTTATTGCTGTATTTTGGTTATAAACTGGTACTGATGAAGCGAAATCTTTCCTCAGTGTTACTGTGTGTAAAAAATGTCAAAATAATGAAGCAATACTATACCAAAATATGCAGCATCACAAAGCATTATTTACATTTTCTTACCACACAATTTAGTTGAACCTTCTGCATAATTGCGTCCTCATTATGTCAGTAGCCTTGTCTATAGGTTTAGACATTTTTGCCAGGAGAGGGTCCGTACACCTGAAAATTTTGATAGGGGGGTCTCGGCATCCAAATTTAAAGACCTCTGTCCTAGATGCATCACGTTGTAAAAGTGTTGCAACGTGGCGCATTGTTTATGCCGCCGCTGCGTCATAAAAGTGATGCAACGGCGGTGTGAAAGTGTTGCATGGGGCTTGTATATCTGCCCCGGAGACTTGATGAGGAAATGGTCCCTTCCTTCGTCTCATTTTTGTAGTAAAATGTTATAAGCTGCTTAACATAGGGAATGCTCTCCTGTAGTATCAAGTTCGGTATGCATGTGTTTTGGAGCAAGATAGTTGCTGTTTTGGGGTCCGGAGTATAGTGCTACTCACTGAAAGATGATCTGATGCCTCATCAGCGGTAACAAGCGCTTTAAAATTGCAAACCATTCCCGCTTCTATCCCTTAATTATCCTTTTTCAATCCAAATAATACTCGCATGTCCACCGCTCAAATAAATAAATTTTATATTTCCCTATACTAATTCCCTACGTATCCTTTTTGGGTTCTGGATAGCGTGCTACTCACCGTAAAGCACATCAATGCGTCTAGGGTAGTAAGCACTATATAATGCAATTGCAGTGTTCTGTATTTTTCTAAAAGCTTCATAAGAGGTAGTGAGGACTATATAAATTCAACGTATCAAGACAGCGTATTGAAAAGCAGTGTGGTGTCTTCATGAGACAGTTATGGACAGATGTATTAACGAGCTGCGCAATGAAGTGCAGCAACTTTATTCCATGGGGAAACAGCACAGAGCCCTGTCTACAAAGAAATGGGGCTGCTGCTGCTCTCCTTGCGCTGGTTGTCAAACAGGCCGCCTAGAGCCACGCCTAGTGTGTGTGCATGATGTCTAGCATAGGTTTTTTCCCGGAAGTGTATCCCTTCAAAAACTATGCTATGACATACTTTTGAACTTGTCAACATTACATGCGTGCTGTACTGTGCAGCGCACATGAAACATTTGAGAATTTTGGGGAAATAAAAACATTTCTCCAAGTTAAAACCTGCTGCAACAAGGTTTTATTTTTGACTCAGAGCCTTGTCTACAAATGCTGGTTGAAAGGACTTTACTTCAAAATTAATAGGCATTGCACTATTTGAGTTAGTTTGAGCAACTTTTAAGTATAAAGACCCTTATTTAAAAGAAAGTGCTGCAGCGCAGCAACGCAAGCCCTTTGGCTGCGCCACACTGCAGCAATTTCAAAGCACAGGACTGCATCACATTTGCAACAATATGACGCATCCATCTCCATTCCTCTATGCTGGGGCACAATTGCCTGCCGTTGGCCACACAGTCACCCTTGCCCCATGGTGCAAGCATGCCTGTGTCGCAGGGAGATTGCTTCTGTGCAGGAAGGAGAACTCTTCCTGCACAAAAACAATAAAAAAATGAAAAGAGGCGATTTCCTCTACCTGTGTGCTGCAGTATGCAGCGCCCCGAGAAAGAGGAAAAAAAAGTAAAAATGTTACAATTTCTCCTTATTGCGCCTCGCTTTGTCGTTGGCGTAGTATTCTGACGCATTTCCAGGTGTACAGATTTTTGTAAATCTGGAAACGCAGCAGAATACATACATGTTGCGTGGGAAGATTTATTAAACACAAGTGGGGCTGCTCCTAGTGAGGTGATCTACAGGTGCTATATGGTGTGTGATGGGTGGGGGCATCTTATAAAGAGTGAAGAACTGGCCTCACACACCACCTGGTATCATGCTTCATCATAGGCCATCCTCACCCGCTTAAAACTCGGGGGCAGATTTACAAGCACCTTGCAACACTTTTACACCACCGTTGCTTTAATTTTGTGACACAGCGGCGTCGTAAACCATGCGCCACATTGCGACTTATTTACAACGTGACGCATATAGGCGTCATTGTAAAGCCCGGTATATACCAAGGTTTGGGCCCTGTTTCTGAACTGGCTTGGACCACTGGAATATGCAAAGCGAAAAAAGGAGCCAGACAGATTTATTTAGCTACTTATAGTTCCAAACAGCACATTAATTCTGGATGGTTCTCTATTTTATTTTAGCTTTTCATATTTTTTAGAAAACATTTGAATACTTAAAGTATGTCATCAAGTAAACAGTCGTCAGACAGTGAAAATATACATGCAAAAAATGACAGTTGTGCAAAAATATGTACAAGTGCTATACACAATCAACAATTAGATACTATACAGTGGCACAAATAACACCAAACAATATTAACTTAAAACATTAGAAACCAGTCCTTTCTATTGGATACAAAAAGACAAGCGGACCTCTGATCAAAGAGAACTGCCTGCCTGTCTGGCTGAGCCAAGGGTGTGGAAAAACCAAATTAAATTGACAGGGTTACAACGCAAGGAATAGCGCTATATAAATGTCAATCGTCCTTGCGGCACCCGAATTCTTTCTCCGAGGCTCAGTGTCAACGCGTTTCGAACCTCAACGCTAGTAAGGGTTCTCCTCAGGACACGGACTGGGTGAAGCCGGAACTGTAAATAATGATGAGACAAACTAAGTGTGAGTGTTGTGGACAATTGTGAGCTGGACTCAAACTCATAGCTAATCTCTCCAAGCAAAGTAAAATGGTACCTGTAAGTGACCGTTACGTGTCACTTGTGATTCAAAATGGTGTGGACGGGCCGGGTTAGCAGTCAGAAAGATGCTGCAGACTAGTTGAAACACCCTTCAACTGTCATGGTTCTGAAACCAGACGGAGGGGAAAATCAATATCAGGATTTAACACGCACATTAGTACATTAGCACAAAGTATGTAGAGCGCCTACCTGTTTGACAGAATAGAAAAAGCACTGCTTATCAGGACTGCGGTCAAGCTTGGCAGCACTGGTATTTAATGGAGGGGGCGAGTCACCACTGGCGCTGCTCTGAAACAATCAAAAATTGAGTTTTTCAGCGTTTATAGACTTGTGTGGCCCAGCTGTAGTTTCGAAACATTTAGCGAAGATTAGTGATTTGCCGAGGTACTAGGGGGCTCGGGGTTTGTAAGACTCACTGTTTAACGAGCCGCCCTTCGGCATGGCGACGTCTCGCTTGGGTGTGTTTTTCGGCAAAGTCGATGAATCTGAAATAGATACGAGAGCCGGGCGTCAAGTACCGCGTCCGTTCTCACTTTAACCAAGCCGCACAGCAGCGCACGAAGTTAAAGTCCAGCTTACTTGTAATTAGAGCTGCCGAATAGGTCCGTTTCCTACACACTGGTGGCGTTCTGCATTCGGCGTGTGAGCGCCGCGCGATCATGTAATTTGTTTAAAGGGGCCAGTACCGATCACGTGTGCCCGCTAGATTTATGGTATATGTAGTACCTGTACGTATATCATCAGAGATTGACTGCAAGCCGCCCGGTTTAGCCATGTAGGAGACATATTAAAACTCATTGGAACAGGTCTGAACCGAACTCGTGACGGACATAGATACCGCCAGGGGGGAATTTCAAAATAGAAATCTCGTGCAGATCAAGCTTCACTGGAATGTGGCTGAATTCCCACAAAGGAGGGGTTTGTCCCAGATGTCACATGAGAGTCAAAGGTTGCTTGATTCAGATAGGTCATTCAGACCTGAATTTGCAGTGTCAAATTTCAATATAAGATAGGCTTCCCTCTGTGAGAGGCGTAAGTCAGGATCACCACCTCCCCCAGCTTTGATGACAGACAAAACAGTCCATTTCAATTCATCTGCCTTGTGGTTATTTTGCGAGTAGTGAGCTACTAGCGGAGCAGAAAGTATGTTATTATTGATTCGGGACCTGTGTTGGATTATTCTTTGCCTGACTTCTTGGGTAGTTTTCCCGATGTATACCTTTTGGCACGGGCATAAGATGGCATAGACCACATACTTAGTTTTGCAGTTCGTGTGTTCATCGTGCCGCCAGGATTTGTTGCCATCCGTGAATAGCGAGCCTTCCACTGTAAGGTTGCACACCGAGCATGTGCCACACTTTCTGTGTCCCTTTACTGGAGTTGCGCCAAAGATTGTACTCTGAAAGTCGCGCTTCTTTTGCGGTCTTGTGGTGATGATCAACTGTGCTATGCTGCGATTCTTTTTTAGTGCGAACAAAAGTAAACCAACATCCGGGAGCACTTCTTCCACGAGATGCCACGCATTCCGAATGATCTTTTGTAGGGGATGTGTGTGGGGTCCAAATGTGGATACGCATACCATGCGTTGGGTTGGTAATCTGGCTCTTTTTTCAAGCAGGTGCTCCCTAGGTGTCCATCTTGCCCTCTTCATCGAGTGCTTGAGGAGCTTTCTAGGGTAGCCTCTCTCCTGTCGTTTTTTGACCTAAGCTTGGCTGTGGATATCGTAGTCTTGAATTCTTGAACAATTCCTCCTCACCCTAAGAAATTGTCCGTAGGGCAAGTTATTCCTAAGGCTCCTGGGGTGGTAGCTTTTGAAGTGCAGGGCGTTGTTTTTGTCAGTCTGTTTTTGATACAGGGAGCAAGCAAGCCCATCCGGGGTAGCCTTAACTTCCACATTCAGGAACGGTAGTGATTTCGAGTTATGGGTGAGGCTGAACTTGATATCCGGACTGCGGTTGTTGAGCCAGATGTGAAATGCCTCCAATGTCTCTATTGGTCCATTCCAGACGCACCAGACGTCATCGATATATCGCAGCCATTGCTGGATATGTGATTTGAAAGGGTTGTTATTGTAAACAAACTTCTCCTCGTATTGCCCCATGTATATAATCGCCATCTCAGGAGCAAACGGGCAGCCCATCGCTGAACCTTTCACTTGTAAGAAGAAATCGCCCTCAAATGTAAAATAGTTTCTCTTCAGAGCAAGTCCTGCAAATGCCAGAATGAGCTCAGTTGGAACTCTGTGTGGTCGTGGCCTTTTTTCCAGATATATCTCAAGTACGTCGAGTCCATCTTGCTGGGGGATTTGCGTATAAAGTGACGCAACGTCCATCGTTTGGTAGGATCGAAATCTACTAGTTCGACTTTGGTGATAAAGTCCATCGTGTCACGGAGATAAGATGGCACTTGTACTACTAGGGGCTTGAGAAAGACATCGACGAATTGGGAAATGGGCTCCAAGACCGAATCGCAGCCAGATACTATCGGCCGCCCAGGGGGTGTCGTGGCGTCCTTGTGGACTTTGGGTAGGAAGTACAGGTGTGGTATTCGTGGATATTTCTTAATTAGGTACTCTGACTCCTTTGGGCCAAGTATCCCCTTTTCCCTGGCTTCGTTGACCAGTATCTTCACTTCTTGTGATATTTGATTTGTAGGGTCCTGTGGTATAGGACGGTACCATTCGCGATTATCAACGTGGCTCCTTCCTTCAGCTCTATACAGATCTTTTGACCAAAGGACGACTGCACCCCCCTTGTCCGCAGGTCTGATAATGGCGTCCTGTTGATTCTTCAGCTGCGTGATTGCCTCTTTTTGTTCTTTGGTTATATTAGATGGAACGTAGGGGCGTTTCTTTGCCAAGACATTCAGTGATGACATTACCACCCGTTCAAAAGTGATGATATTTTTGGAAGTGTTGTAATTTGAAGGACAGAATGATGACTTATTCCTCAAGCCAGAAGCTTCGGTTTGTACTTGGTCCGGGGATTCCCGGAAAAACCATCTGAGACGCAATTTCCTAAAGAATTCAGTCATTTCAAGCTTGACTCTAGTGAAGTCCATAAATGTACCCGGTACAAACGAAAGGCCCAACTCCAGGACTTGTCTCTCAGCGTCAGTTAGCACTTTATTTGAGATGTTAATTATCGAGGATTTGTTTATGACTTGTAGTGCTGTTTGCGTGTTGTCATCTCCCATTGGGGCTTGAATCTGGTTCTCTTCTGTTGCTGGCCTTGTCCTAAAAAAGGTCATTTGGAAGGGTTTCTGTTAGAAGGGCCTTCGCCAGCGTCCGAATCTCCAGTGGATTCTGAGGAGGAAGTTTCCGAAAATGTAGTAAACTTCTTTCTCGATCTTCCTTGATACGAATTCAGAAACCTGGTGGAGTCTTGACGAGTATAAAACTCATCTTTGAGGTATGGGTAGACCACCTCAAAACTGAAGCTTTTAAGATCTTTTTCAAACTTGGTTGTTTTAAAGTTGATGGTATGGTCTTTGAACGTTGCCAGTTCCTTTTCGATCTTTTCGAGTAAAGATTTGGCTTCTGTCTCGGTGTGATTATCTTTGATAGATTGAAGCTGTCCTTCGATTTCCTCCTCCTCCTTTTTGCAGATTCTCTGGGCCGTTTCAATGGTATGCATCATCAAGTCTCTGCTGCACTTTGTACTGATGCAGCTTAACCCTTTTCTATCGACTGGATTGTCAGTAAAAATGACAGGGACGTTTTTGATCTGTAAACCCCAGGGTATAACCCCAGCTTTCAAACTAGCAAGTAAAAAATGTCCGTGCAGTTCGGTTCTGACATGCTTCTTCTGCAGTCTCAACAATTTGTCTGATACATTCAGCTGTTTTGCTGTATTACTCAATTTGATAGATGAGAATAGTGTAGAGTCCGAGAGCAATTTTTGAATGTGGTCCTCACTGAAGGACAATGTGTCTCAAAAAGATCGAAAAGGAACTGGCAACGTTCAAAGACCATACCATCAACTTTAAAACGACCAAGTTTGAAAAAGATCTTAAAAGCTTCAGTCTTGAGGTGGTCTACCCGTACCTCAAAGACGAGTTTTATACTCGTCAAGACTCCACCAGGTTTCTGAATTCGTATCAAGGAAGATCGAGAAAGAAGTTTACTACATTTTCGGAAACTTCCTCCTCAGAATCCACTGGAGATTCGGATGCTGGCGAAGGCCCTTCTAACAGAAACCCTTCCAAACGACCTTTTTTAGGACAAGGCCAGCAACAGAAGAGAACCAGATTCAAGCCCCAATGGGAGATACTTGGTCCAAAGGAGTCAGAGTACCTAATTAAGAAATATCCACGAATACCACACCTGTACTTCCTACCCAAAGTCCACAAGGACGCCACGACACCCCCTGGGCGGCCGATGGTATCTGGCTGCGATTCGGTCTTGGAGCCCATTTCCCAATTCGTCGATGTCTTTCTCAAGCCCCTAGTAGTACAAGTGCCATCTTATCTCCGTGACACGATGGACTTTATCAACAAAGTCGAACTAGTTGATTTCGATCCTACCAAACAACTGATGGTGACGATGGACGTTGCGTCACTTTATACGCAAATCCCCCAGCAAGATGGACTCGACGTACTTGAGATATATCTGGAAAAAAGGCCACGACCACACAGAGTTCCAACCGAGCTCATTCTGGCATTTGCAGGACTTGCTCTGAAGAGAAACTATCTTACATTTGAGGACGATTTCTTCTTACAAGTGAAAGGTTCAGCGATGGGCTGCCCGTTTGCTCCTGAGATGGTGATTTTATACATGGGGCAATACGAGGAGAAGTTTGTTTACAATAACAACCCTTTCAAATCACATATCCAGCAATGGCTGCGATATATTGATGACGTCTGGTGCGTCTGGAATGGACCAATAGAGACATTGGAGGCATTTCACATCTGGCTCAACAACCGCAGTCCGGATATCAAGTTCAGCCTCACAAATAACTCGAAATCACTACCGTTCCTGGATGTGGAAGTTAAGGCTATCCCGGATGGGCTTGCTTGCTCCCTGTATCAAAAACAGACTGACAAAAACAACGCCCTGCACTTCAAAAGCTACCACCCAAGGAGCCTTAGGAATAACTTGCCCTACGGACAATTTCTTAGGGTGAGGAGGAATTGTTCAAGAATTCAAGACTACGATATCCACAGCCATGCTTTGGTCAAAAAAGTACAGGTGAGAGGCTACCCTAGAAAGCTCCTCAAGCACTCGATGAAGAGGGCAAGATGGACACCTAGGGAGCACCTGCTTGAAAAAAGAGCCAGATTACCAACCCAACGCATGGTATGCGTATCCACATTTGGACCCCACACACATCCCCTACAAAAGATCATTCGGAATGCGTGGCATCTCGTGGAAGAAGTGCTCCCGGATGTTGGTTTACCTTTGTTCGCACTAAAAAAGAATCGCAGCATAGGACAGTTGATCACCACCACGAGACCGCAAAAGAAGCGCGGCTTTCAGAGTACAATCTTTGGCGCAACTCCAGTAAAGGGACACAGAAAGTGTGGCACATGCTCGGTGTGCAACCTTACAGTGGAAGGCTCGCTATTCACGGATGGCAACAAATCCTGGCGGCACGATGAACACACGAACTGCAAAACTAAGTATGTGGTCTATGCCATCTTATGCCCGTGCCAAAAGGTATACATCGGGAAAACTACCCAAGAAGTCAGGCAAAGAATAATCCAACACAGGTCCCGAATCAATAATAACATACTTTCTGCTCCGCTAGTAGCTCACTACTCGCAAAATAACCACAAGGCAGATGAATTGAAATGGACTGTTTTGTCTGTCATCAAAGCTGGGGGAGGTGGTGATCCTGACTTACACCTCTCACAGAGGGAAGCCTATCTTATATTGAAATTTGACACTGCAAATTCAGGTCTGAATGACCTATCTGAATCAAGCAACCTTTGACTCTCATGTGACATCTGGGACAAACCCCTCCTTTGTGGGAATTCAGCCACATTCCAGTGAAGCTTGATCTGCACGAGATTTCTATTTTGAAATTCCACCCTGGCGGTATCTATGTCCGTCACGAGTTCGGTTCTGACCTGTTCCAATGAGTTTTAATATGTCTCCTACATGGCTAAACCGGGCGGCTTGCAGTCAGTCTCTGATGATATACGTTCAGGTACTACATGTACCATAAATCTAGCGGGCACACGTGATCGGTACTGGCCCCTTTAAACAAATTACATGATCGCGCGGCGCTCACGCGCCGAATGCAGAACGCCACCAGTGTGTAGGAAACGGACCTATTCGGCAGCTCTAATTACAAGTAAGCTGGACTTTAACTTCGTGCGCTGCTGCGCGGCTTGGTTAAAGTGAGAACGGACGCGGTACTTGACGCCCGGCTCTCGTATCTATTTCAGATTCATCGACTTTGCCGAAAAACACACCCAAGCGGAGGCGTCGCCATGCCGAAGGGCGGCTCGTTAAACAGTGAGTCTTACAAACCCCGAGCCCCCTAGTACCTCGGCAAATCACTAATCTTCGCTAAATGTTTCGAAACTACAGCTGGGCCACACAGGTCTATAAACGCTGAAAAACTCCATTTTTGATTGTTTCAGAGAAGCGCCAGTGGTGACTCGCCCCCTCCATTAAATACCAGTGCTGCCAAGCTTGACCGCAGTCCTGATAAGCAGTGCTTTTTCTATTCTGTCAAACAGGTAGGCGCTCTACATACTTTGTGCTAACGTACTAATGTGCGTGTTAAATCCTGATATTGATTTTCCCCTCCGTCTGGTTTCAGAACCATGACAGTTGAAGGGTGTTTCAACTAGTCTGCAGCATCTTTCTGACTGCTAACCCGGCCCGTCCACACCATTTTGAATCACAAGTGACACGTAACGGTCACTTACAGGTACCATTTTACTTTGCTTGGAGAGATTAGCTATGAGTTCGAGTCCAGCTCACAATTGTCCACAACACTCACACTTAGTTTGTCTCATCATTATTTACAGTTCCGGCTTCACCCAGTCCGTGTCCTGAGGAGAACCCTTACTAGCGTTGAGGTTCAAAACGCGTTGACACTGAGCCTCGGAGAAAGAATTCGGGTGCCGCAAGGACGATTGACATTTATATAGCGCTATTCCTTGCGTTGTAACCCTGTCAATTTAATTTGGTTTTTCCACACCCTTGGCTCAGCCAGACAGGCAGGCAGTTCTCTTTGATCAGAGGTCCGCTTGTCTTTTTGTATCCAATAGAAAGGACTGGTTTCTAATGTTTTAAGTTAATATTGTTTGGTGTTATTTGTGCCACTGTATAGTATCTAATTGTTGATTGTGTATAGCACTTGTACATATTTTTGCACAACTGTCATTTTTTGCATGTATATTTTCACTGTCTGACGACTGTTTACTTGATGACATACTTTAAGTATTCAAATGTTTTCTAAAAAATATGAAAAGCTAAAATAAAATAGAGAACCATCCAGAATTAATGTGCTGTTTGGAACTATAAGTAGCTAAATAAATCTGTCTGGCTCCTTTTTTCGCTTTGCACATGGTAAAGCCCTGTGCCACATGAAACCTGCGTCAGGTTTCATGTGGGCGTTCTGTTGCAGGGTGGGTGTTCCCCTTGCAGGAAAGCCCAGTAAAACTGACACAGTGAAATCTACAAGATTTCACTGAGTCAGTTATACGACGCTGCTGCGTCAAATCCTTACGCCAGCTTGAAGCAGGCTTAAGGAGTGACGCACCACATTAAGTATGGGCGGCCCCTGTGCATTGCAGGAGTTGCATCGCACTTGCGATGGGACTCCAGCAATGCGCCACCCGTACGCCACAAGATGTGTCACACATATGCCCCTCCTTGCACCATGGTGTGCCGCTTTGTAAATGCGACGCATCCGTGGTGGCGCAAGGGGGGATTGCATGACGCATCTGTTCTGGCGCATCCCTGCTGAATTGCAGAGATGCGCCAGAAGTTGTAAATCACCCCCTTGGTTTGAAAGAAGGCGGGCATACACCTGACGACAGGGATGCACTTCTAAACTGAGTGTGGGCCCGTGGGTAGTGAAAGTGATCTAAAAACCATTACAGTTGTCTTAAAGACTAATTTTAATAAACTGGCCAACTGTATGGTGTTAAAAGAAGTGGGCGGTGACTAGGGAAATGATTAAGTATGGGCGAATTTTACGAATTCGCGGTTCGCGAATTCACGCGATTTTGCAAACAAATCTGCGAATTCACGGATTTCCCCACGAAATCACGGATTTTTTGCAATTGCACTATACTCAACTGGAGTATTTTCTACTGGCTAATCAGTAAGTGCTACCTCGTTGGGTAAATGTATCGTGTTTTTCCTACACTACAGCTGCGTAAAGGCCCAGAAGAGTTGCCCAGTCACCACGTGTGGATGTAACTTTGCCACCGCGCCCATAGGCGCCGAGGTCCCTCGAGTGAGCTGTCCATCACAGTGGGGGAAAGGTCGGGAAGAGGTTGCATAGCCTAGTGTGTGTGAGGCCGGGCTTCTGTGCGAGTTCACATGCCTCTTGTTTATAAAGGGTCAGACACTGATCAGAGCAGCAGAGGAGGAGAAAGCAGTAAGTGCTACCTCGTTGGGTAAATGTATCGTGCTTTTCCTACACTACAGCTGCGTAAAGCCCCAGAAGTGTTGTCCAGTCACCACGTGTGTCTGTAACTTTGCCACCGTGCCCATAGGCGCCGAGGTCCCTCGAGTGAGCTGTCCATCACAGTGGGGGAAAGGGCGGGAAGAGGTTGCATGGCCTAGTGTGTGTGGGGCCAGGCTTCTGTGCGAGTTCACATGCCTCTTGTTTATAAAGGGTCAGAGACCGATCAGAGCAGGAGACGAGGAGAAAGCAGCCTCCTGGTCACTGGAAGTACAGGGGGATTGCGCTAGAGAAACTCGTGGATGCCTAGACATCCATCACGGATTACAGCTATTTGTAGACGGTAGATTTGGGGAGAAAGCACACCTGCCTAGCAGCGACCGTGCTCACTAGATTCTTGGGCTGATTATAATAAGTTACTGAATTTGAGCTTCAGCTCGGGCAAATGCTTTATTTATATCTGTAAGTGCTTCCTGCTGAGGTTTAATTTTTGTGACAGGAGCCTTGTTGCCTAATTGTAACTATTCTCTGACCCTGCTTCGAGGGTCAGAGCAGGGTCAGAAAATAGTTGCAAGTAGGCAACGAGGCGCCGCTCAGGAAGCACTTACAGGGTTACAGCAGGTGCCCAAGTTGAAGCTAATTTCCTTGTAACCCTTTTGTAAATGGTTAAAAAGAAATTAGCTTCAACTTGGGCACCTGTTGCTGTAACCCTATAAGTGCTTAATGGAAAATTCATCCCGCTCGCGGATTCGCGGATTTTTCTGCGATTTCGCAAATCGCCAAATTGCAGAAAATCCGCAAATTCTGTGTGCGGAACAAATTTTCGGCCCACACTTAGAAATGATTATCCCATCACTATGCATCCCTGTCGTCTTGGGTATGCTCGCCCTCTATCAAACCGAGTTTTTAGAGGGCGAGGACGGCCTATGATGAAGCATGACACCAGGTGGTGTGTGAGACCAGTCCTAAACTTTTTGTAAGATGCCCCCACCAATCACGCACCTCTAAGCACCTGTAGCTCACCTCACTAGGATCAGCCCCACTTGACTAGGGGTGAATGCTTTGATTGGTTCCGCATTCCGGCCATCAATTGTGTGTATTTTGCTTTCTCACCCTAAATGCGCCGGGTATGTTCAGACGTGGGTCCCAGGCTCACTGTGTCACTGTGCCACTGGATTCAAGCTATCCTGGCTGAAGAGGGGTGAAACCCCAAAACCAGGCCTAGGATGCTTGTTTCTGGTCCAGGGAGGACCTGGCTTGGCAGTTCCGGCTGGATTGTTCCCATGAGGCACAGGGTCAAGACTGATTTGCATATGGCCAGGTCTAAACTGGAGTGTCATGATGAGCAAGAGAATGATGGATTTAACCGAGATCTCTTGACTGGGGGTGAATGTTTTGATTGGTTCTGAATTCCGTCCATCAAATGTGTGTCTTTTGTGTTTAATATTTCGTGTTGGAGGCTGGCTAGCTCCTAGTGCCCTATGCCTCTAGTTCCCATCCCCGGTAACATACCAGGGCTAGTGTGTTCTACGTTGAGTGATAACACCCACAGCAATACCCATGTGTACTGAATGCGCCACTCATGTGGTCAAGTGTCCTGTGATGACCATCGACCACCACCATTTTAGGCTTATTTAGCGTATTTTTATAGAATATAGAACTGTGTTACACATGCCTGCCTAGTAAGAAGTAGGGCAGTAGGATTTATTATCGACTTTGACTTACTTTTATATTATTCTTGCTTTTCCACTTTATCTTGCTTTAAGGCAGTTCTTGCTATTGGCTTGAATATGATCTCATATTATCTTGCGTACTAATTCTGCTTCTTTACGCAAAGAACAGCGTTTGCATGATCGACTCAATTTTCTTGGCTGTCGCCTTTTTCTTCTCCTGTTTTTCACACTTTACAGACTAGAGAAAAACGGTTCTTATCAGAGGAATGTACAAGGTTCGTCTCGGAGCCATAGCAAAGGCCTGACCAACCGATGCTGTGACCTTGGTGCAGACTGGTACAACACTCATGAGAATAAGGTGCGAGGCTTGCTAGAAGCTTCACTATGTTAGAATTAGTATTAAAGAGGGCGTTTCTACTGGTCTGGCGGAAGTTCACCATAGAGCAGACGTGCTGCTGCGGGCTGGTGGGAACTTTGTGTCTCGATCGAGGTCTTGGCCTGGCTAATTACCGGACTCCCCTTAGCGAAGTGAGACAAGATGATGTGCACTTGATTGGTGATGTAATCCTACTAACTCTTTTTGATCTCAAATTTCCCTCACTCCAACAAGTAAGGATTCACGAAGCTGTGTGCTGGCCAAAAACTTTATTGGGACAGCTGGAAAGGACGCGTTTCGCCGGCACAGCCGACTTGTTCACCACTTGTGAACAAGCCGGTTGTGCTATGTTACGTTGCTTATGGAATTATGCATGAAAAATATGTTACTTTGCAGTGTGAGTGTGTGAAATTAGAAAAACTGTGTGTTGAGAATAAGAATACTTCTACAATATTAACTTGTCAGAATAAACTATTGATGGATAAGCTAGAAACGTATCAGACTGTAACCGAAAAAGCCGCAGTACGGATTGCTAAGTATAAACATAGGAAGAGGAGAGGAAGAGTTAACACGAGGAAAGTGTGTTTAGCTATTTCAAAGGCTGGAATTGATTGGGATCCTGAAACGTGGGATGGAAATATCTGGGATTCTTCAGAGCTCTCCAACTATAGCGGAGATGAGAATAAGGTTGAGGAGCCCGTTCAGATTGAGATACCAAAGGGGATGATGGACGGAGCGTTTGAGCAAATCAAACACTCACCCCCAGTCAACTGATCTGGGTTTAATACATCATCATTCTTTAGCTCACTCCACCACCCCAGTTCAGACATGGCCATATGGAAATCAGTCTGACCCTGTGCCTCATGGGAACAGTCCAGCCCGAACTGCTATGATAGATTAAACCCAGATCAGTTGACTGGGCTAAGTGTTTGATTTGATCAAACATTCCGTCCATCATCCCCTTTGGTATCACTTCGTTCAGATTGAGAAACAGAATGAATCAGTGGGCGTAAAGTGGTTCAAGCGCAACCTATTATTCGTCGAAACAGTCAGGGAGTTTCAATGGATAGCATGGAAGATTTTATTCAGCAGGAGAATAATGATATTTCAGATCGGTTTCGGTAGAAACTTGGGGAATCTCTACTTACTTGGATGGTTCAATTGTTTGATCTAGGCGGTTTTGGTGTGATGCTAGATCATGGAGATGCAGTAAAAGTCTGTACACTTAGTTCAGATTCTACAGTGCAGGAGCAGTTTAGGAATTATACTAGTGGTGATCAAGTTAGTTTGTTACAGTTGGCTGCAGTTGGATGTAGCCACAAATATCCGAGTCAGATTGGCAGATGAATGAGAAACCTTGGTATACTTTGAGAGATTGTATACAGAGATTGAACGAAGAAGTGATGAAGACTTCTATTTTTCTAGACCATGCACACAAACTGATGGACGGAGTATTAAACGCATCAGTGCAGAATAGAATAATTTGTACCGCTTTTCCCGCATACAAGCAAGTGATGATGACTTTGTTGATAAATCAAACTGGTAATACTTTAGCAGAAGTGGTTGAGGCTGTTCATGAGTTGGGAGAGTTAGGTGAGTGGATTAAAACTGAGAGACCTTCAAGGTCTGAGACACATACTGACAATAACAAGCTGTCTAAGAGAGATCTGTTCATGGCTCTATTGCAGGTTGGAGTGGAGAGAAATGCGACAGATGGGATAACTACATCAAGTTTGTTGCAGATATATTGAAAAAGAGGTTTGGATAGAAAGGAAGGAAGCAAGAGAGTCCATAAGCAAGATAAAGCGCAACAATTGTCAGATGGCAGTGAGGGTGAGATACCAGAAAAGGAGGAGGAGAAAGCTGCCCGCTCGACCAGGAATATTGAGAGAGACTTAGAAAGCGATGGGCAGGTTGAGAGAAGAAATGAAGAGGATTTTATTCTAAAAAGATACGAATCAATGTATCCTGATTTGACCTGGGCGAAAGACAGATATAAGGCAGACTAGGAAATAGGTCAAGCTCCGTGCAAAGGTGGGTTCACAAAGACAACAGACCTTATGTTGATATTGAAATTTATTGGAGACATCGTAATATTCAGAGGGCCCGAGCTTTAGTAGATAACGGAGCGGAGGCCACTCTGATACCTGGAAATCCCCAAAAATGTACTGGACAGTATTTCACTATTACAGGTTTAGGCGGCAAAGAGACCCCAGCAGTGCAGACTAAAGTCCGCATGAAAATAGGGAGAATACCAAAAAGAGAATATACTGCATTGATTGTGCCTCTCTTTGAATATATTATTGGAATTGATATTTTGAAGGGAACGACTTTGCATTAAATTGAAGGACATTAGCAGTTTGGATCGAAGCAGTACATTTCATTTGCTGCTATGAGGGTCGGTCATTTGAAAATTCCCCCAGTGAAATTGCCTCAGGCTACTAAAGTGATTCATGTGAAACAGTATAGCATTCCAGGTGGACAAAACAAAATGAGTGCGACTATTCAGGATTTGTTAGAAGCAGGTGTGATAACCAAGATTACATCCGCTTGGAATAATCCTTGTTGGCCCGTGTGCAAAAGTGATAATTCTTGGCGTATGACAATTGATTATCGTGAACTGAATAAGCATACACCTCCTTTGACTGTTGCTGTCCCAGACACAGTTACTTTGATTGAGAAAATACAAAAACATCTTGCTACTTGGTATCCGACTGTTGATATTGCTAATGCTTTCTTTTCGATACCAATAGCCCCCGAATGTCAAGAGCAATTCAGTTTTTCATGGGGCGGTAGACAAATGACATTCAGAAATTTACCTCAAGGGTACTTGCATAGTCCCACGATCTGTCACCGGCTGGTGGCAGAGCATTTAGATGAAGTGTCAGTTATTCCTGGAGTACAGATTTGTCATTACATTGATGATGTGATGATACAGGGAGAGACGCAGGAACAAGTGCAGGTTCGATTAGACAGAATTGTGGAGCACTTTCAAAGCAAAGGATGGGAGATTAATCCTGTCAAACTACCAGGACCCTCACAGAGTGTACATTTTTAGGTATCCAATGGCATCAGGGACATTGAGAAGTGGTGCCCCAAGTGAGACAGACAATTAAACAGTTTGCGGTACCGGGAAATAGAAAAGTTACTCAGAGGTTCATTGGTTTATTCGGTTTTTGGAGACATCATATTCCCCATTTGAGTCAGATTTTGGCCCTTTTAACAGTTACACGAAAGAAGAATGCGTTTGAATGGGGTGAGCAGCAGCACACGGCATTTGAATTAGCAAAAGAGGCTATTCAGCATGCTTTAGATTTGTTGCCAGTGAGGGATGGAGATGTTGATTTGAATGTAACAGTGAAGGGACCATATGCTAATTAGAGTTTGTGGCAAAAGCAGGGAAGAACAAAACTACCTTCAGGGTTTTGGACGAAGTAATTGCCAGACGCTGGAGAACATTATGTTCCATATTATCAAGAAAGGGAGATAAAATGTTCGCCGCTTTAGCGGCAGGAAACTGCCACTAAGGCGGCTATAATGGGCTAGCCAATATGCCCTGGAGAATTCCCATAGAAGCCCATGTTCTGAACCTGGGCTTCTATGGGATTTCTCTAGGTCATATTATAGCAAGCCCATTATTGCCGCTTTAGCGGCAGTTTCCTGACGCTAAAGCGGGATAATTTTATTTTCCTTTCTTGTTAATATGCCCCAATATTCCTTTTGAGAAACAAAAGCTTGGATGGTACTGGGCTCTCATGGATACGGAGCAACTAACCTTAGGAAATTATGTGATTTTGAGACCTGAGGTCCCGATACTGCCGTGGGTGATGAGTTCCCCTAAAACCCATAGGATTGGACATGCACAGGAAGCCAGTGTGATTAAGTGAAAGTGGTACATACAGGATAGGGCCTGTATAGGTCCCAAAGGCACCGCAGTTTTGCATGAGAAGATGGCGCAGGCGCCAATGGAGGAGACAGAGATGTTCCATGGGTTGTGCGGTGTCCTGTGCATATTTTGAGGCGTTCAGTTGCTTCCTGCAGTCGGCTCTCCAGGATACCTATGGGGTGACCCATTATCTAGACGATTTCCTGTTCATAGGGAGTGATGGCACGCAGGACTGTAATCAGGCCCTTGCAGACTTCGAGAAGTTGGCCAGCCACCTGGGGGTCGCCCTGACGCCAGGTAAAACAGTTGACCCGGCGCAGGTCTTAACTTTTCTGGGGATCGAGCTTGATACCATCGCAGGGGAGTCCAGACTGCCTTCAGATAAAGTTCGGGACCTAGAGCAACTTAGCCAGTCAGTGTTGGGGCAGGACAGAGCCATCTTGGAACCCATCCAATGTCTCCTTGGGAAGCTGAACTTTGCGGCCAGGGTCATCCAGGCGGGTAGGGTGTTTGCCAGAAGTCTAGCCAGGGTCACTGCCAAGGTCAAAAAGAAGCACCACATGGTGAAACTAAGTAACGGAGTGAGACAGGACCTGGTCATGAGGGCGGAGTTCCTGGACAATTTTACCGGCTCTGTAATTTGGAGGGCTCCTTGGGCAGGCAGCCCTGACCTAGCACTATTTACAGACACATCAGGAAGAGAAGGTATCAGGTCCATCCTGGATAGGGAGTGGTGTGCTGAGAAATGGCCCAACTCTAGATAAGTAGAGGATCACAACATCAAAGTGTTAGAGTTGTTCCCAATTGTGGTAGCTTTTTACCTGTGGCCTGCAGTACTGGTGGCTAAGAGGGTCCTCTTTTGGTCTGACAACCTGGCAGTAGTGCAGACCATCAACTCCAAGCCAGCGAGTTGCCCTCTGGTTTTGTGCCTCCTGAGGGAGTTGGTGCGGGCGTGTCTGTACAATAATGTTGAATGAAGAGCGCAACACATTTAGGGTGTACAAAACACAGCGGCTGATGCTCTCTCTCGTTTTCAGTGGCACCGGTTCCAGAAGGCATGGCCGAGAGCAAGAGAGGAGATGACCCTTTTTCCACAACACCTCTGGTTCCTGCTGAAGTGGAAGACAGACTGAGGGGGTAGGGTAAGCTGTCCCTAGCACCCAGGACCAGTAAGAGATACAGGTCCTGCGTTGCCAAATTCTGTTCCGTGGTGGGATCCTGGGAGGAAGGCAGGCCATCTTTAGATAACAGAGTACAGTCTTTCATAGTGTGGGCCAAGGACAACGAGAAGAGTAATTCTTGGATTTCAGGCCATCTTGTGGCAATTAATCACCACGCTAGACTGAGGGGCCAGTCCGACCCCACCAAATCCTTCTTGATCAGAGCAGCATTGAAAGGTTGGGCCAGGAATGAACCGAGGGCACCGGACAATAGGTCCCCCATAGACTTTGAGACCTTACAGGGGATGCTGGACTGGGTGCACAAGGCTACCCACTCTGCGTTTGAAGCAGCATTATTTGCAGCCACCTTAAGCCTGGCTTTCTTTGGGCCCTCAGAATTAGTAATCTAGTGGCTAGATCTAAGCACGTCAGGTCTGGGGTGGCTTTGAAAATACAGGATGCGTGCTCTTTGGGGCTTCCCTTAAAATAACTCTAAGAAGATCTAAGACGGACCAGTCCGAGGAAGGGAAGGTGTTCTGACTGCACAGTTTGGGCGATGGCAGGTATTGCCCTGTGGACCTGCTCGCCGCCTATCTGGCCCTGCGCCCGGTAGTGGATGGGTATCTGCTTTTGCACACAGATGGCACGCCCCTGACAAAGTTCCAGGTGGAACACATTATGCACGCATGCTTGCCGCTGTCCAGCAACGTAGATCTGGGCAAGCGTTTATGCAGTCACCCTTTCGGCATAGGGGCGGCAACAACAGCATTCAAGGAAGGCTTGCCAGCAGAAGGGATCAAACAAGTTGGGCGGTGGGAATCCCAGTGTTTCAAACGATACATACAGCCATGAGCCCACGGACGTTAATTTTGTTTCTGTCACGGAGTGCCGGGGACTGGCAGCAGTGTGTTTTGGAATGTAATTTACTGTTTTCATGTTGATGTGCTGTGGTGTCAATAAACGCTTTGCAACATCACATTTCTTTATTTGCCATGAACAAAGGTCTGGGTGATTGGCTATTCTGGCGTCTTGAGACTGGCACAGTGGGCTGAATACAGGAAGTGGAGGCATGGTTTTTCCAACACCGAGATAATTTGGCTGGGACACCCAGGCATGCTTTGGAATGGGTTGTTGGGCAAACTGCAACAGAGACTGGGGGGAAGCACCCATCCTCCCAACATGTTATGTTATGTTATGTTATGTTATTGGTTTTTATTGTGCGCACAGCTACTCCAGCTAAGGAGCGTCCTGGCGCATTTGACAGGAAATGCATAAAAGACATAACACAGCTAAAAAAAGAACCAGGGAGGACCACTCTAAGTACATAACACAGGCTGGGGGTAAGAGACTAAAACAGGAATGTTTTCAAGGCTTTTCTAAAAGCCATAAGATCCTCTAACAGGCGCAATTCCACCGGGAGAGAGTTCCAAGCTGATGCCGCCTTTACACCAAAGGAACGGCCGCCCATGCGGCAAAGCCTGTATCTGGGGACTACAACCAGGGCCTGGCCCTGGGAGCGAAGAGTGCGAGTAGGGACATAAAAGGAAAGAGAGCCAGACAAGATTTCAGGGCCTATGCCTCTCAAGATCTTAAAAGCCAGGCAGAGTACCTTGAAAAGAATACGCTTCCTTATTGGGAGCCAGTGTAGGGAGCGAAGAACATTCGCCACCGAACAGAATTTAGGGAGGCCGACAATCGCCCTGGCTGCGGCATTTTGTACCCGTTGTAATCGAGTAAGCTCAGCCTGATTGGCCCCGGCGAGAAGAGAACTCGCGTAATCCAGGCGAGAGATGACAGTGGCCTGGATTACTAACTGTCTAGTTGGGGCATCAAAGTACTTAAGAACAGGTCTTAGGCCTCTCAACAGACCAAAGCAGCAAGCCGCTGTTCTTTTAGTATGTCCTACGAAAGTCAGACCCGAGTCTATCCAAACTCCCAGATTTTTCAGCTCCAAAACCGGCGCCGGGGATGGTCCCAACTCAGATGGCCACCATTGGTCACCCCAGAGTTCCGCTCACCTACCGACAACCATAACCTCTGTTTTAGTGGCATTAAGCTGGAGACAGTTCCCTGTCAACCAGCTAGCCACCGCCTTCAATCCATCCTGAAACCTGGGGGCATCTACTTCCGCATCCCCGCTGAGAGTAACCGCCAGCTGTGTGTCGTCGGCATATGAGACCAAGGTTAGGCCCCACTGCCTAGCGACATCAGCTAGCGGTCTCACGTAGAGATTAAACAACGTGGGACTCAGCGAGGATCCCTGCGGAACCCCCATGGCCAGTGGTTGGAAGTTGGACTTGAAGGGAGAGATGGAAACACAGAAGGAACGATTGCCAAGGTAGGAGCGGAACCACTGCAGAGCCTGTCCGCCGACACCTATCTCCTCGAGCCGATGCAGGAGGATGCTGTGAGAGACTGTGTCGAAGGCGGCGCTGAGATCTAACAGTATCAGCGCCGCCGTCTGTCCAGCATCCAACACCGCACGGAGATGTTCCACCATCACAAGAAGGGCGGTCTCCGTGCTGTGCCCAGCACGGAAGCCGTTTTGTGTGGGATCGAGGACATTGGTTCGAGCGAGATACTCAGACAGGGCCAAGTTGACATGGGCCTCTGTTATCTTCGCCGGCCAAGGCAGCAGCGAGATGGGACGATAGTTTTCGGGCTTAGATGGGTCCAAGGAAGGCTTTTTGAGGCTGGGAGACACCACCGCCTGCTTCCACTTAGTTGGAACCACCGCTGCCTCCAAGGATAGGTTGACAAGGGAACACACAACAGTGCGCCCCATAAAGGCCTGCTCTCTAAACAGAGCAGGTCTAACTGGATCAGAAGGAGAGCCAGATTTAACTCGCAGAGCGAGTTTGTCAAACCCATCTAAGGGAAGAGGGGGAAAGGAAAGCAGGGTGGTAGAGTGTGGCGTCGCATTAGAACTTCCCAAGTCGATCCCTGTGTTAGGGAATGCCTGATAGATTGTTTGGACTTTCCCCAGAAAATACGCAGCCAGGGATTCACAGTGGGAGGTGGAGCTCGCCACTACCGAGGAAGTTCGCTTCGCTACCAGATCCTTCACGGCCTTAAAGATGGTCTTCGACGGGTTTGGGCTACAGCGAAATTCTGCAGCATAATAAGCTGCCCGAGCTCGACAAATGGCCCGATGGTAAATCTTGATAGATACAGCATATGCAGCTTTTAAATCAGCTCCATATGTCTTTCGCCAAGCTCTTTCTGCCCGTCTACAGGCTCCCTTCAAGGCACGCAGGGCACTGTCGTACCAGGGGCTCGACTCTCTAGTACTGATTTTACTCGATATGATGGGAATCAGAGTGTCGAGAGCCCTGGTAGTCCAGGAGCAGAAGCGGTCATACCCCTCCTCCACATCTTCCAGTGGACCCAACGGATCTTCCGCTAGAAGGTGGTGAAAATCCTCTAGCATAAGTTTATTCCACAATCTCCTTGGAGCACATCTCACCGACGGGATGGAAGGGGCCGTCGGAATGGGACACAGAATGGTCACCAGAAAATGGTCGGTCCATGCTAACGGAGAGATAGATGTAATTTTAGTCTCCGGCAAGTTGGTAAAAAAGGGGTCAAGCGTATGACCCCCTATGTGGGTAGGCTGCGAAACCAGCTGAACAAGCTGAAAGGCCTCTAAGTCAGCGACGATGCTGCGAACCGCCAAGTTGGAGGGTGTGTCGAAATGTAAGTTCAGGTCGCCCAAGATAGAATAATTGGCACACCCTGTGACCAGTGTGCCAAGGGCATCCGGAAACGAACTTCGAAACACCACATCACTACCCGGCGGACGGTACACCACCATCCCAGAGAATGTAAATTCAGGGCTGACAGTGATTTTAAAAGAGGCGCTTTCGCAACCGGCGATGTTAAAGCCACTCCACACGCATGGAAAGCAGGACCTGACTATAAGCGCTATACCGCCACCTCTGGAAGGTCTGTTCAAAGTGAACATAGAATAGCCAGGAGGACAAACTAGATTTGGAATAGCTACATCCGTGTCCTGAAGCCAGGTTTCCGTGATGGCTAGGACATCTGGGGCACCATCCTCAACTAAATCATAGATGTTCTGGTAGTGGCTCAGAGCAGATCTAACATTTAGGTTGGAAACCCGCAGAGAGGGTAAAGAGCCCCTAAGCCGATGAGCCGGCACTGAAGCCTTCCGAAGGATTGTCCCCGGTAGATCCAGCGCCCAGCCATTACAGCGGCACCGATACGGGCCACAAAGCGGGTGGACAGGCAGCAGAGAACACCTCTGACCAGCCTGGCCAATAATGTATAGGCTCTCTCTCGAATAAGTTAGCATGATGACACACCAAGGGAGCCTGCCAGAGCCCAGCTAACCGCAGCGCCCCGCACGTCCTTAGCGCGGACGGGCGCAGACGGGCAGGACTCTGGCACGACTCCGGCTAAGCGAGGGCGACCCACCTGCGCGGGAGAGGAGAGCATTAAATAGGCAATCCAAGCCCAGCGCGAGGACGCTCCAAGATGGCGCCTGTCGATGTGGTGATGAGCCCAAACCAAGATGGCTTCTAGGCAGGACAACCCCCGGGACCCGGACTCGCCAAAACGGCGATGCAAGCTCCTTTAAATGCGGTAAGAGGGAGGGAGGGAAGTGAAACCCAGCCTAATCCCGCTTAAAAGCAGGGGAAAAAGTAAATAAAATGAAGAAATCAAATCCAAAACAGGGCGAGTTAAAAATGCATGAGCGCCAGCAGCAGCGCATGCGCAGTAAAGGCAGTACCTGTCATCCTAGTTATACATCTGGGTGGGAACGACCTAACTGCCCTGGGGAAAAGGACAATGCTTCAAAACATGAAAAAAAACAATGTGCAAATTGAGCAACTAGTTGCAATGGAGCCCACCCAGAGTCTGCCCACTTCTCCTTGGCTCTTCAGCCAGCGCAGACATGGCCAGATCCCCACATACTGCTGTTCTGAAGCAAAAAGCTTCACCATCACCACTGACCCCCCACGGCATCCATGTCACCTGTCCATAAGGGGCGGATTTAGTGTCAGCCGTTTCACCCCACACCCTGGCCGAGCCCACGGTACACCCTGCTCTTGAGAAGCGTCATTAACTGTGACGGACTCACCAGTTTAAACATTGTGCCCCTCTACCCTAAGTGGTCCTTCTTTAGTCTTTGAATAAATGTTGCGCGTGCTCCGTTGCTCTGGCTGCATCGACGAAGTCGTTGTCACGAGTACTCCTCCTTTCACTTATTAAATGTGTGAAATGTACTTAAGACCCAAATGAGTTTACTTTTGACGTGGGACAGGATGTACTGCCCTGCAATATTTCAGTTTTGAAAGTTACCATAGCAAAGTGGTTCTTTTCTGAGAAACGTTCTCGACTGTGTGCGTGTCACAGGCACAGCAGTACACACTGCACTCTCCCACACGGAGACAAATAGCTGCACAGACTGGAGCCTTCTGGTAGCAGTCGAATGATAAGGTGATCAAGGGAGACTAAGAAGCCAAAGAACAGACAGGGAGTTGAGGCCGAGAGCATAAGATACACTATGGGGCATATTAGCAACAATATGCAATAATTATTGCAATCCTCGTTTAGCAAGGTTTTTATTATCGCTGGATTACATCGCCCTGTTAGCGCCGTATTATCAACACGATGTAAAATCCAGCAATAGGGGGATAACCTGCGATAGCGGGGGAAATCCTGCGATAAAAATATAGCGATATGAAAAAGCTTGCTACTACGCAAGTGTACACTTAACCCATCAATCCACCTCCCATTGGAAAGATGGTTAAGTCAGGTTTTCAACAGGAGTAAAATTTCTGCGATAACCGCGGTTAGCGTGAGTTTTATTACTGCTTTGCGGATCAGGGCCCGCATTGATAATAGGGCGTTGTTGAGTTTGCAACTATTTTAATGGAATTTAAGTAAGGAACGCCTACCTTGCATGTCATTAGCGATAAATATCACTGACATGCAAGGCAATGGGAAAAGTGCCTGTAAGCTTGCGCTAATGCATGTTAGCGCAGGCTTGCTAATAGGGCAATAAAAATATAGCTGCTTTTTCGGCAAAAAGTGCTGCAAAAGCGAAGATATTGCCCTTGAGAATATGCTCCTATGTTTGTTTTACTTTTATTGCAGGCCGGGCCCCACCATGATACCCTCCCTGATTCCAATCCAAATTATCTGATAATTCTGATTATCACCCCGCAACCCACTATGTATATGGTTTGGAGAGATAAATGCATCCTGTATATTTCAAGTAATAAGCCCTGAGAGCGCTGTACCAGTTAGTGGTACACCAGGTGCAACCAATGTGTCACAAAAATCCACACATTAAGTATATTATCTATGGGATCCAGAAAACTCTGTTCTATATGGTGGCGGTGTCTATCAGACACCGCCAGCCATATTACAATGGGCATTTTTCAATGCCTTTCCGTGGCAGCAATGCTGCCACGGAAAGGCATGCAGAGTCTACCTGCAGGGGCCCGTTGCAGGCCCCCAGGGACTCCGGGGGGTGGGGGGTGCACATGGGTGGTCCCTATGGTACGCCCCTGCATTTCAAAGAACAACGTGGCAGGCACCGCGCGGTGCCTGTCACGTTATGCTTTCAAATGCACAATATGTATTTTTACCATTGCGACGGCGACGCAGCAATGTTAATAATACAGGATGCACCCGCCACATGCGCATCCTAATTTCCCCCACAGGACCCCCGCCCTTACGGCTGGCGGTCCCTTTCCACGATGGGATGGCGGGCGGACTAAGTCCGCCCATCATCCTAATGGGCCCCCAAGTGTGGCTTAGGGTTGTGACTACGTGCTGTTTAGAGTCTTTACAGTCTGTTGTCTAAGTAAATGGTGCAGTTGGACTGATGGGTGTGGGGCCAAAGTTAAAAACAATGGGTCAGAAACCATATTGTGTGTCAGCCAGCTATACAGTCTCTATCGGCAGGAGCATTTGGTGTCTCAGTGGACTAATGCGTCCACTGCAGGGACCTGTGTTCGACCTCATGGTCACAGGTTCAAATACTGGCAGGTCCACTCAGCCCTTCATCCATCTTAGGTTGATAAAATGAGTACCACTGAGGGGCATATTATCAAGCAACAGCGTTAACATTATCGCCGCTTTAGTGGCAGAAAACTGCTGCTAAAGCGGCGATAATGGGCTTGATCATACGTCGTAGAGAATTCCCATAGAAGCCCATGTTCACACCAGAACATGGGCTTCCATGGGAATTCACAAGGGTGTATCATCAAGCCCATTATCGCTGCTTTAGCAGCAGTTTTCTGCCACTAAAGTAGCGATAATGTTAACACTGTTTCTTGATAATATGCCCCTGAGTTGGGTAACAATAAACATCTGTTATTCAGCACCAAGATGCCTCCGCGTGAACTTGCACTTTTACAAATACACGTCATGTTATCTGTAAGAGGTGTTGGTGGACAAAAACTCTAAAACTGTGCCTTGTTTAACATGTGTATTGTTATGAGCGAGAGCCATTAATCTTGTGTTCACAATATTGTTGTTTTTGCTGATATCAGTGATGCCCTTGATAATGCAACTCGAGATGTTATTGGTGATGTCCTTTGTGCAGTCAAGAGCAGTGAGTGGTGGGAGGATGAGTTATGGTTTGCCCAAAAACCTATAACATGTGGATTCTGATACCATGTTGGCAACTGTTTAGACTTCTACTACTGAGTTCACCTATATAGCACAGACCTTGCCATAAGAAAAATATAGCTCTTTATGTGGTTTACAGATAATAGCATAATTAGTATAGGCCTAGAATAGTAATTGCATTACTCCTGGCCCATTCAGTCAGACTGTGGCATCAGCAGCAGCCTTTTCATGGCAGGGACAAGACCTACTGCTGTAGATTTACGGTAAATGGTCGAAATTACAACCGGAAAATCAGTCGCTGTTGGTGATATGAGTAAAACCAGGGGCCTTATTTATGAAGGCCTTGCGCCGCCGGTGCGTCATTTTTTCCCATTTTAAAGGTGGCGCACCGGCGGCGCAAGGCCTTCATAAATAAGGCCCCAGGGCTTTAAGTGGGCCGGGTCTCACCGGTGCTGAGCACCAGCAGTTTTTTAAAGGGGGCCCCAAACGGTCTTTTTGTGCCCAGGCACAGGCGGTCCTTTTTTTCCGGACTGCAGTGACAGCGGGCACATCGATGTGTGCGTGCTCACACTGCTCACTAGTGGAGAAGTTACTGCATGACGTCATGCCAGGTGAGCTTTGATGGAGAAGGTAAATCCTTTAAAGAGAGTCATTTTCTCTCTGGATTTCCCTTCTCTTTTTGAAACTCAGGAGCAGCAGCATTGCCCTGGTGTCACCAGGGCTGTAAGTGGAAGCTTTTTCAATATTATATACAAGCCATAGTTGCTGCTTATTTATCTTATGCACTAACAACCATTGACACAGCCAACAGTCCTGACTTGTTGTAGGTATGATGTTACTTGTTGTATCATTTATCTCGATGCAATGACAGAAACAGCAAAATACAAGTCGGGCGGCACGCTATGCTAAGCACAGATTTTGAGCTTTTGTGTTATTAAGCCACGCCCTTAATTACAGTGGCCATGACCCTTTGAGAGACCCCCCTCCCCCAGTTTTTTCATCCCACTTAAACCCCGAGTAAAACTTTTGCAACTTTTTGAAGGTGCACATTTTCCCTCTTCTCGCTGTGTGGAGAGTGATTCTTTTGAGCAGTGTCTGCATCTCTGCATCCCTAGCCTCTTTCATGCAGTGATGGCTCTCAGAGGGATGGCCTCCGGCTGTGCGAAGTGCTGTTGGATAGTGACTAAAAACTGTGTCAAGCTTGCATCTCAGGGAGGGGTGAGACATGAAACAGTGCCCTGCCACAACATGACTGATCGGCCTATCTGAAATCACTCTATTCCATTTCCATCACCCATCCATTCTAAAGCAGACCTGCATTTTACATCCCAGTGACCCCAGCAGCTCAGTATTCAAATCAGGCGGCATTCAGTATCTTTGCAACACAACCATGACCCACGGGGCTATTTTATCCAATACTGCAAATTATGACCGCCCCCTCCCTTACCCCCAGATTTGGACGCCTTTTGCCCCTCACTCCCCCACCCCTTCTAATCAATGGGGTCCAGGAGAATATATCTATTTTCATTTCCAGGGCCTGCATGCTACACAGTGACAATAGATAACCATGAAAATGTCCATAGTTGCACCATGACTCGGCCCCTCGAATTAGGACAAATCAGTGGTAAGGGGTGAAGGGCAGTAGCAGCTTAAATTAAGTTAGATCGACGGGGAAAAACAACATAGACATCACAGAGGATGGAAAGAGCACAGCAGCAACGGTTGTACATAACAGTAGCAGGACACGGAAATTGCAGCCAGCTGCAGGTGTCGAAAGCGACACATCAGCCACAGTCTTACCTGTGAAGCGGCAGCATTTCCAGGGGCCCCCCAAGTCCTCTTTTGTTTCATTTCCACTTTTAGTCTTCCACAGTTGAATTCATCTTCTCGCGCACTGCAAGAAGTGAAAGTCCCTTGTGGCCACACCCGGCCAGGGCCCGGGCGTGCGCGTGCGCACCACCATTACCAACCAATTAGAGGCCGAGGTACCAAAACGGCACCACTTAAATAATGAGGAGGCCGTGCGCACCTTTTAATTTATGGGGAGGACGCTGCCGTGCTCACCATTTAATTCATGGTTGAACTTCAATCATGAATTAAATGTTGCGCATGCGCGGACAGACTTGAGGCTTACTTGATGGCTCCGCTGAGACTGAGTGAGAGGGCCCCAGGAGCGCGGGCTGTGGGGGCCTGTGTTACCCCCCTGCGCCATAGCAGCCGTAAGGACCGGTTTGACCAGTTTAGGGGGGAAATTAGTAGGTTAGGGGGTCACCTGGTAAGGCACATACCCAAGAAGCAGCTCGCCTGGGGGTGCCTTGGCAGGGTGAGTGGGACCGACAGGGGGAGAACGCGGAGCATGGGTGCTCGGCGCGCAGACCCGCCTGATGGATGGCAGGGCACACAACACACAGACGTGCCTGTGCAGCAGAAGGAGGCTGCCCCCTCTCAAGCAGAGTTAACCCCATGATAGGGGAGAGGATGTGGTCCGCCGGCTAGACTGACGACTTTGGTCCTGGAAACCACGGTTCAAGCCTCGGGATTGTGTCCACATCCTGTGATTCTGGGCAAATTACTTCATCTCCCGGTGCCTGAATGTGTCCTCGTGTAACCTAACCGGTGCACGTGTAAAGCGCTTTAATACCTTCGGGTCGAGTTCGCGCTATATAAATTTGCCCCCCCCAAAAAAGAGAAGCCCAATGACCCCCAACGCTGCATGTGTGATTGGCTGAACAGTGAAAGGTGCCAGAAAGGAGGACAGACGGGGGACAGGCCTGGGTTGTGATGGGACAACCCTGGTGTATCAGCTAGCCACAACGTGTGATTTATGGCCTGTCTCTTGTCCCCGTCACAATGATTTATAGCGCCTCCATGATTTATGGCATGCTAATTGCTTTATGGCCCCTCATCTTGGTTTATGAGGGGCTTTTGGAATCTTGCATTTATTTATTTATTTTTATTTATTTGATTTATATAGCGCGTTATAACCCAGGGGTCTCTAAGCGCTTTGTCAGGGTCCACGCAACCGAGTACAGAAAGCAGCTGGTCATAAATTACAGGCCACCCCACGCTTGCGGAAAGAGCACTGTTTTTAATTTCTTCCGGAAGGACAACAAGTTGGTTTCCTTCCGCAGTTCCATTGGCAACTTGTTCCAGAATGCTGGAAGAGTAAAGGAGAAGGCGCGACCACCCACGGTGGCCAGTCTACAGCGTGGTTGAGTGAGGAGGGTAGCTTCTGCAGATTGTAGCGCCCTACCCGGCCTATAAGGAATCAGGCGGGATTTTATATAGCTTGGCGCCCTTCCATACAGGGCTTTGGGCGCAATGCACAACCCTTTAAACATTACCCTCTGCTTAACTGGCAACCAATGCAGTTCTCGCATAAGGGGGGATGCATGTGTGTTCCGCGGCTTTTTAAAGATAAGTCTTGCAGCGTCATTCATGACAACCTGCAACTTGTCCAAGAGTTTTTGCGGCAGCCCTATGTATAACGAGTTACCATAATCCAACCTGGCTAGGATCGTGGCAGAGACCGCACGCCTCAGGGTGGAAAAGGACAGCAACGAGGAAATTTTCCTAAGTTGTCGAAGAAGGCCGACACAAGTGCCCACAACAGCCGTAACTTGCTTCTGCATGGACAACTTGCTATCCACATGGATGCCCAAGCTTTTAACAACGGCCGCAGGTTCCGGGGGTGACCCTAGTTCTCTTGGCCAGAATTGATCATTCCATGGGTTGCCAGCGATGGTAATTGGCAACACCTCGGTCTTATCAGGATTGATCTTTAAGGAATTCAAGGACATCCAGTTGGCTGTGCACTTCAGAATGTTTTGTAATCTTGCGAAAGCACCCAGACCATCATCCAATTGGATGATGATCTGGGTGTCATCCGCATAGTTGTACACCTGACAGTCCATCCGGTTAAGCAGCAGAATCAGAGGCTGCAGGTAGATATTGAATAAAAGGGGTGACAGGGCAGACCCTTGCGGCACCCCGCAGGTGATCGATGTTGTGGTGGAGAGCAGATCACCAAGCTGCACTCTCTCTGTCCTCCCCTGGAGGAATGAGGCGAGCCAGGCATGTGCTGTGCCCTGAATGCCGAAATCCCTCAACCGCGACAATAGTTGTTTATGACAAACGGTGTCAAATGCCGCGGAGAGGTCCAATAGCACCAGGGCACCTGGAGTTTTCTTGTCTGCCCTGTTCCTCAGTTCATCCAAAATAGACAACATAACAAGCTCCGTACTGTGATTCGCACAGAACCCAGCCTGGTTCGGCTCAAGCAGGACGTTCCTCTCCAAATGTTCCGACAAAATGGTAAGTACATGTTGCTCTACCACCTTCGCCAGGAACGGTAGCTGAGAAATTGGCCTGAAATTTCTCAGACATTTCACATCCGCCCCTGTTTTTTCAACAGGGGAATCAGCCGGGCCTCCTTAAAGGATGACGAGACTTGTCCTGTTTGTAGAGATGTATTCAGAAGGCTCAGCACGTCTTCCTCTATACCAGGCAATACCAGTTTGAACACTTCCGGTGGGCACGGATCTGCCTGGGAGCCCGACTTGACCCGCCCCATAAGAAATGTCAACCTCTCCTTCGTAATCAAGGGTAGGGCAGTTAATGGGGTGGTCACTGGCATTCTAGCAGGAATAGTCTGTGGAGGGCAGTCAATCGTGGGGGTCGCTACAATGTCGAATATAAGGTCCGTAATCTTGCTAATAAAGAAATCTTGACATTTTTGGCAGTCCTCCTGCATGAACTCCATAGGCTGCTCCTTATTTTTCCTAAGTTCCGTAAGGACTCTAAAGATTTCTTTCTGGGGGTTCCTAGCAGTTACAATCCTCTCCTCAAAGAACTCGGCTTTCCTAGCTATGATCGCCTGCTTGTAGCTAGCGAGTGCCTGTGTATACCGGCTCCGGGAGTTGGAGTTATAGTCCTTCCCCCAATCTCTTTCCACTTTCCGTAACCCCCGTTTCTTCTCCCTAAGTGATTTGTTATACCATGGGGCCCCGGATCCTCTGTCCACTAAGTTCATCCTACGTATTGGTGCCACACAATCGGTAGCCTTCCTGAGTTTATTAAAAATTCCTTACAGAGGACATCTGAATTCTCTTCCCGGTTGTTAGATGGTGGATAAGTTAGGAGGTAATCTACCATTTTGTCTCCGTTGATGTTTTTCCACTTTCTTACCGCCTTCCACCCTTCCCCGTACTTCATTTTTAGTTCATCCAACAGGATCTCGCCCCTCACCAAATGGTGATCGGACCATACGCACGGCTGGACAACTACCGAGCCCTGCGCTGGAGTTGTCATCCAGACCAAGTCAAGGGTATGACCCTTGACATGTGTCGGGCCCCTCACTTGTTGGACAAAATCCAGTGATGTATAATACATTGCGGTCATGTTTTCCCATAATCCAACAAAGTACACAAGTCTTGTTTACCCAGTTTATTCATGGGTACATGAGTGGACTGGATTTGACCACGTGCAGGTGTATCCATCTGGCGACTAAAAGATGCGCACCTTTTATCCTGAACAAAACTGATCGTTTTCCATATGAGCTGCGCCCTGGAGAGTGACCCCTTTAGCTGTGGAACCGCAGCTGCCTGCAGCTAAAGGAAATGCGCTGGGGCCTTTAGGCGCGGTGGTGAGATGCTTGTGAAAATACAAAATAAGAGACTTTTCTACTCCCTGTCTCAGTGTCTCTCCATACTCTGATCTGATGTGCAGCTTTCTTTTAGAACTCTCTGGGGCATATTATCAAGGAGATGCGATAATTATGGCAAATAGCGCTTAGCGCGATTCACTTTATCACCGGATTACATCGCCGTGTTAGCGACTCATTTTGCTAACAGGCGATGTAATTCCAGCGATAGAGGCCGATTATCAGGACTAGCGTGGGAAATCCAGTAAGGATTTCACAGCGCTAAGGAGAAGCTTGCTGATAGGGGAGTGTGGACTTAACCTGGCAATCCACCTCCCATTATCAGTATGCCTAAGTCAATTTAAAAGCAGGTTTTACATTCCTACGATAACCGCGGTTAGCGCAGTTGTTTTTATCGCTTCGCAGGTCTGCTGCATGGCTTGTAAATATCGCAAAGCCGTGTTAGCGAGGATTCCCATGTTGTTGTGCTCAGGAACGCCTACTTTGCATGTCATTAGCAATATTGATTTCTCACATGCAAAGTTGCAAGGAAACAAGCACTAACGCTTGTTAGCGTGTCCTTGTGAATAGGGTGATGAACAAATCACCGCTTTTTCGGCGCTACGTGCCAAGAAAGTGGCAATGTTTCCCTTGATAATATGTCCCTCTACATTTTGTGCATTTATGCAACAGGATTGAAATAAAAGTAGAGTTTCTCAATGCTACTTGGCCGACTACTAGAAGCATGTTCTTGGCTAGAAGAAGTCTGGGGGGGGGGGGGGAGGGGGTGGTGAGGACGGTTTTGATGGGAGAATAAATGGCAGAGATTCGTGTAAGAAAATATTCTCCTAGAGACAGGCCATTCCAGCTGTAGCAAAAACGCTCATGAGCTCATTTATGAAAAGTGACGCATCGCTGCTTGAAAACAGCGATGCGTCACTTTTCATTGCGCCCTCCTCGTGACATGATGGATGCGTCATATTTACTGTATGACGCATCATGTCGCAAGGAATGACAGATATGTCAGTTGTACTGACGCATCTGTCGGCGCAAAATGATGCATTGCTGGGGTTGTGTCGGAAGCATGACGCAACTCCAGCAATACAGGGGGCACTATGTATATAGCACTGAGTCACATTGCATCCTAGAAGTGGCGCAGTGGAATCTCATAGATCACATGCATTGTTTGATCACTTCTACGAGGCTCTTTTGCGTCGGAACGCACACCCTGCATACATTGTACCTGGCACAGGTATAATATGATGCAGGGGTTTACAAATGACGCATCTACCTAGATGCATCACTTTGTAAATATGACGCAACATGGCTCATTTTTAGCTGCCGGTGCATCCCAAAAAGTGATGCACCGGTGGCGCAAAAGTGACACAAGGGCTAATAAATAAGCCCCTCAATGAGTTGAACATCCGCAGCCTTAACCTGCTTTAATCAGAACAGCCCAGCTCTCCACGGACACCGACCAACGGAACACATGTCTGAGCATGGCCGTCACATTTAGGGTGACTAAGAGAACAAGCGCTCGACATTCCCGCTGTTTATTTTTGCATCGCGCTTTCACTTTATATTGAAAGCGCAATGCAAAAATAATCAGGCGGCGCCCTGTCTTTTTTTGGGAAGCCCATCTGGACTGCATTAGATAAGAGATTGCTTCACGGCAGCCGTGAAGCAGGCGATCCAGTCCAGATGGGCCGGACCAAAAGGCGAAAGGGAGGCAACGCAAATAGCTCATTTCCAATGGCAGGCTACCGTTTAGCACAAACGGTGACGCCAGCCAATGGAAATGAGTGCCCAGGCTTCAAAAATAAAAAATTATCATGAAATGAAACGAAAAATCCAAAGTTATGAAAGTAAAGAAATGTTCAAAAGGTGTTGAAAATTTTGAAAATGCAAAATGGGAGAACGAAGTGACAAAACAATGAAGTGGGACAAAATGCAACCAAAGAGGACCATGGATGACTTCTAATCTAAGTAGGAAGTACAAAAACTGACGGTATGGCAACAGATTGTTCTGCCATATTTACCAGATCCTTCAGTTTCACATCAAACCGTGGACTAATTACACCACACTTGTTTTGTCTGTGTGTAGTCAGCATTAGACTAGCAAGTGGACAACGTGTAATATTTTGATATTTCACACTAAATATAGGGGCATATTAGCAAGAACCTCGTTAAATTTATCGCAGTTTTAGTGGCAGGAAACTGCTGCTAAAACGGCGATAATGGGCTTGCTAATATGCGTTATAGAATTCCAATAGAAGCCCAGGTTAGATGTGCAGGACATCTAACCTGGGCTTTTATTGGAATTCTATAAGTTTCCTGCTGCTAAAACGGAACGAGGTGTTGCTAATATGCCCCGTGGTTATTAAATAGATAGGGGCAAAGTTACAAGCCCCCTGCGGAGGATCCGGGGGCTTCTCCATATTTACAAGGAGAGGACAAGCCACCCTGCGTGACTTTTCCTCTCCTTGTAAATATGGCCCCTTGGAAGGGGCGTTCCATGGGTGCTGCTGTGGGTGTACCCACGCAACACACCATGGTGCAAGGGTGCCTGCGCTGGCGCATGGCTGCAGTTTGAGCGCCAGTGCAGAGGAAAGCACAGAGATGCAAGATATTCTTGTAAATATGTTGATCTCTGTGCTTTCCAAACTAACGCAGCACGGCGCAGCAAAATGACTTGCTGCACCGTGCTGCGTTACTTTGCTGTAAATCTGCCCCACATAATTTACAGGATAAACATAAAATTATTGCCCACTAATTAATGACGTGTTCCTTACAAGTGGAGAAGTGTGGCTCAATGATTAGAGTGGCAGACCCTGATGCAGAGGTCTAGCCCGGGACCAGGGTTCAATTCCCTGCCTCGGCGGGTCTTGGGCTCAAGAATTCCACGGACCTGATAATTCTCGCCTCGGTGCCTGTTCCAAATATGGAGTCCCTCTCTGCAACTCTGGGCAATAGCTTGCTTAATCTCCACAATGGCCCCCACAACGCTAAGGATGCCTGGCCTCCTCCTTGGGGGTGCCCAGGAGTGGACGCCTCACAGGGAAAGCCAGGATGGGTTCCACAGCGGTATTCGTACAAGCGCCTTGCGGGTGAGTAGTGCGCCATACAAGTATCCATTTTTTTTTTTACAATTTATCTCTACTGGCGGTTTGGTGCTTGCACTGCATTATGTGTACGCTGGATTTACCAGTGCTTGTTTTTAAAGTCCATACTCGAGATAGAAGGTGCCATTGACAGCCAACAGAGGCTTTCAGAGAGATTACATCTTCACGTTAGCGACCATGGGCGATAAAAGCACATTTAGTGGCGCTAGACAGGAGCAGTGCTCAGGAAAACACATGCGAAAATGTAACGTTTGTTGGAGTATGCAATTTTTATTCATTCATAACTCCCAACCGTGGTTACATTACTTATTTTGCACTATCAAATCAGATCTCAAGGACTTTGAGATCTTTCAAAAATTAGACTTTTAGTCCGTCATCAGCACCACACGAAGTGTAACTGAGTCCAAACTATTAAGAAAGAATAAATAGTGTGTACAAAGTAGTTCATTATACGTATACTATATATTTATTAACATCATACAATTATGGTGGTATCACCCTATAGTCCTTCAGTATAACCAAAAGAACCAGCTCTTATGTTACAAAACAGTTTTAGAATCAATGTCCAATAATTATTGATAATGGTCTTTCGCTATGGTGACAGTTCTATGCTTACACAGATGCATTATGGTTATGCCGGATTAACCATCTCTCCTATACCATGGCCTCATTGGAGATTTCCTTCAGACTAAAGCCTGCAATTCTACTGACTGCCAACAGAGGGCCGCGCTCGGTTTTACATTGTCATTCCTGCTCCCAGGCTATCCTCGAACTTTGCCTCATTAGACAGCTGTGACGTCTCCTCTGTAGCCCCGCCCACTCTAGGGGAGGCCGAACCTCCAGCCCAGGGAGCCAGCTGCTAAGATCCCCTCCCCCCATCCATGCACAGAGTGCCAGGCAAGCAGGCAGGCTGCATTAATGGTCAAAATGGGCGTTGCCCTCCCACCTTTTGTGAGTAAAAAGAGGAGGATAAGAAACAACACTGGGAAGCAGATAATAAAATTTACCTTGGAAAAATGTTTGATTCTTTGGGGCGTATTCTCAAGGATTTATCACCGAGTTATCTGCACTTTTTCGCAGCCAAAGTGGCGATAATTTTATCGCCCCATTCACAAGCTGGTGCTAACAGCTGAAATCACCAGTTTACCTGAGATAGCAACCTCAAAAAACATTGCCACAGATGACCCAGGCAACTAGCGCTCTTGAGATGCAGTGTAGGCGTTCCCGTCACCGTGCAAAAAGCCGCGGCTACACCACTCCACAACATTCCCAACGACCAGCCAGTTCGGTGATAAGATCCCAAAACAGGTGATAAGGCGCGTTAGAAGCAGGGATTTAACACCTGCTCTGACCCGGTGTAAAGTCGCACGACAACCTGCACCAGAAAAGGGAGCCCAGCCCAAAGCTATACCTGAAGAACAACAGATGCCATGGAGATACTGAACATGTAGCCTGGACCCCCAAGAGGGCCGCAACACCCACCGCCACCACCCCCATGGACCCCCGCCACCCCCGGGCACCCCCACTCGCCCCATGGACAAAGATATGTTACATCAACTCCACAAATTCATGCACAAAACAATTCGCCTGACGTCGCATAATTACAACAATCAGCATGCATGTGTGTTCAGAAAAAGGAGAATCACTCATTCATATTTGAATCACGAGTCAAAACATTTCATTCAAAAAAACAAAAAACAACTATTATAAAGAGTCATGGCAGGTCTTCTCAGGACAATTTGCAGGTCACAACCTGCAAGACAAAATTCTAGATAAGAATATGTGTCCTGCGCTCATCAAAGAACAGAGAGAGTGAGCGAATGAGAGAGAAGGAGAGAGAGAGAGAGAGAAAGAGAGGGAGAGAGAGAGCGAGAGAAAGAGGGAAAGAGAGGGAGAGAGAGAGAGAAAGAGGGAGAGACAGAGAGAGAAAGAGGGAAAGAGAGGGAGAGAGAGAGAGATAGTGAAAAGAAGAAAGGAGAGATCCGCATCAGCCAGCGCGACACAAGATAATGGGGCTGTTACATCTGACCACTCCGAAGATAATTCTTGAGACCCTAAGGAGGGGAGTATTTCTTCGCAGACGCTGTGAACTAGGACTGTCCGGGGACCCACGGTCAGGTTTCATCTTTTGATAACATTGACACTATATACACTGCGTGTTCTCAGAGATGGCTTAGCTATAAGTGGTATTGAGGATGGAAGCTCGGGGGCGACTGGACAGGGGCCTCCGACCACCACACAGTGGGTGTCGATTGGGGGTGGGGCGGGCTTTACTGTTTCTAAGGGGTGTTGGGATCCATTGGTATGGTTGGTCTTAGGCCCTCTGTTTTGGGCCTGGGGCTGCCCATGCCGCGACAGGTACTTCAGCGTTTTCTGAGGTATGGGGGTGGTGGGTGTTGGGAACTGAGACATCGGGAGGGTGGGGCTGTGAGGAAGTTGATTGGGGGAGGGAGTCAAGCAGGGGATGCTATTGTTGTTGTTTTGGGGTTTTGGGGCGGATGGGGGGTAATGCACGTGCTGTTTATAGATGTTTTGCAAAAGGTGCGGGGTGTGTGGGGGTGGCGCAGTGGGCCTATTTGGTGTTTCTCATTTGATCATGGCTGATGTGTCTCCTGGCCTCCCCGCAGCGTCTCTACGGGTGATCACCTGGAATGTCAGGGGAATGCTGGATAAGATTAAACGAGGAGCTGTTTTGCGTTGGGGGAAGAGGGAGTCTGCCGATGTGCTCTTGCTCCAAGAAACGCACATGATGGGGTCTAAAGTTCTTAGTTTACAAAGGTTTGGCTATCACCAGGTCTTCCATGCGGGATTTGCTAGGGGCTCCAGAGGGGTGGCCATATTGATACATCGCAGAGTGGCCTATGTACATGAGAGGCAATGGGCGGACCCGCAGGGTCGTTATATTTTTGTCAAAGGTATGGTGGGAGCGGAGCCGGTGGTCCTGGGGAGTGTCTATGCCCCCCCCTCTGCAGTGGGCCCTGTCGGAGAGGTTGTTTATGGTGTGGGAGGACATCCCGGAGTCGTTGGCTGTGGTCGGGGGTGATTGGAACGAGGTGATGGATGTGTGTGTGGATCGTCAGAGGCAACAGGGATCACTTGCTAACCCTCTCCCCGTCTCCCCTACCCGGTTGCATGCTATGGCTGAGGGACTGGGATGGGTTGATGTATGGCGACATATGCACCCAGCAGCGCGCGAGTACACGTATGTCTCTGCGGTGCATGGCTCCTTCTCGAGACTGGATTATATATTTGTGCCTGATGTCTGCCTGAGCAGAGTAAGGGAAGCTGCGATATTGCCGAGGGGGCTATCTGATCATTCCCCAGTTTCGATCAAGGTTGCACTGCGTAGGACGCAACAGCCATTCCGGTGGAGGATGTCCTTGTGGCATCTTCAGCAACCCAGCTATGTCCAACACCTGCGAGAGGCGATCGCCCATTACTGGCGGGAGAACCTGACAGATGGTATGGACGCGGCAGTGGTTTGGGAGGCGATGAAGCCCACTATACGGGGGATGGACATCGCTTGGTGTGCTGCGACTCGTCGTGCACGTCGGGAGTCGGCCACTGCAGCGGCGGCACTTGTGGGAGACTTAGAGCGGCGAGGCCGGGGAGGGGGAGACGAAGTCGTGGTACGATTGCTTCTCCAGGCACAACAGTCCTATGCCTCTATACTGATGGACGAGGCTAAGCAGGCGTGGTTGGCCACGCGGAGCAGAGTCTACCAATGGGGAGATAAATCTTGTACCATGCTACATCGGTTGTGCCAGCGCAGTCTCCAACCGATCACACTGCCGGGTCTCACTGCTGAGAATGGAGTGGCGATTACTGATCCGTCCGAACTAGCGGCGAGCTTTGCTGAGTATTTCGAAGAGCAATATGCCCCGCGGGACTGCCTTTCCGCAGATGACGTAACTAAATTCATAGTTGACTTGCCACCTAGAGCGGTCTCCGATGAGACAAAGAGAACGCTTGATGCTCCCCTGACGGCTGATGAACTAGGGGAAGCACTGGGTCAACTTAATGTGGGGAAGGCACCCGGCCCGAGCGGTTACCCCTGTGAATTTTTCAAGAAATTCCAACTTCAGCTAGGATCCCATTATCGCTGTGCACTGGAAACGGCACGGGCGCAGGGCAAATTGCCTCCTGACTGGCGCCATGCTGAAATTGTAGTTTTCCAAAAGCCGGGTAGACCCACTGACAGACACGACTCATATCGCCCCATCTCGTTGCTCAACATAGAGGCTAAAATACTAGCTAAGGCTCTAGCTAACCGTTTACTCCCATATATGACAGATCTGGTCCACTCTGACCAAGCCGGCTTTATGCCTCATAGGGCGACGCGGCATAACATTCGGCGTGCACAGGCGGCGGTGGACGCAATGGGGGCCACCGGGGAACAGGCGGCTCTGCTACTAGCTGATATTCATAAAGCCTTTGATTCGGTCAGCTGGACGTACCTCTTCGAGCTCCTGCCTCGCCTCAACTTCGGCCCTGTGTTTCTGTCGTATATATCACTGCTGTGCACGGACATCACGGCGTCAGTTCGAGTCGCTGGGGCGATATCAGAACCGTTTTCCATCGGACGGGGGACCCGTCAGGGATGCCCCTTATCCCCATACTTATTCGCCTTAGCCATGGAGCCGCTGGCCTCTTGGGTGCGCATAGACGCGCAGATGCGAGGCTTCGTGTGGACCGAGACTCTTGTGGACAGAATTGCCTTATACGCGGACGATGTCCTCTTCTTCCTTACCGATCTGCGTCGCTCGGGGCCCCGAGTCTTAGAAATTATGCGAATCTTTGGGGAGGTCTCAGGCCTTTATCTAAACTTAGGCAAGTCCACCCTATGGGTACTGGGGGATGGAGCTGTGAAGGACCCCTGGGTCTTGGGACTACAGTTGGCGACTGGAGGATTGAAATATCTGGGGGTGTTCCTCTCCGAGTCTCAGCACATTGCATGGGACCGCAACATAGTGCCGGTATGGGATAAAGTTCAGGCAGATATTAAAACTTGGTCCCGGATGCCTCTAACCATATACGGTAGATCTGCAATTTTCAAAATGGTGGCGCTCCCGCGTCTACTATACCAGCTGCAGAACCATCCTTACCCCATCCCTCCCCGGTGGTTCCGGCAGGTCAACTCGGCCTTGGGTCGTTTCCTGTGGGCTGGAGGAGCGGTCAGAGTGGCGTTACGGACATGTTTTCTATCCACATATTGTGGAGGTTTAGCCACCCCGGATCTACTGTCCTATTACCAGGCCTCCCAGTTGCTAATACTTAACGAATGGTGGTATGGTGACAGAGATGACCCAGCGTATGCCTTGGAGCGCTCTCTGATGGGGAATAGTACCCTGCACATGATTCTTTACTCAGCCCGGCTGCGGCGATCCTTGCCCTGCGTCACGAGACTTGTCTTTGCGTTGTGGCGGCAGGCGTTGCGTCGCATGGGCTGGTGGGGCAGGCTAACGGCGGAGACGCCGCTGTGGCACAATGGACGACTCCCCGAACTGTCCACGCTGTCGGGATTTGATGGCTGGGATGCGATTGGGATTTCGACGCTGGGACATGTGCTGTCGGGGGTCACCCTTAAATCGTTCCAAGAACTCAGTGCTGAGTTCCACATGCCCCAGACCCAGTTCTATCGCTATTTGCAATTTCGACACGCTCTTATGCCCAGTATAGCCAACCTGGAGTCGCTCCCTGAATTTAGCCCTGTTGAAGCGAAGGTGTTCATGGGTGATCTCGGAGATAAGAAGGTCTCCCGTATTTACCAAACGATGGTCACTCATTGCTCCTCCACTCTGCTACCTCTGAAGGCGAAGTGGGAGGCTGATGTTGGCCCCCTTGACGAGGATGACTAGAGGGAGGTCCTGGAATCCCCACGTGGGACTGCAATAGCAATGCGGCTTAGATTAATTCAATTGAAATATCTCCATAGGGCCTATTATACTCGAGAGCGGCTATGGAAGGCGGGGCTGATTGGTTCGCCGGAAGGTTTGAGATGCGGTGCTGCAGTGGGCACGCTGCTGCATACGGTGTGGTCGTGTCCTCGGCTGACTGGCTTCTGGGGAGGTGTCTGGAGTTGCCTGTCTGAAGTTCTGGGATGGGCCCTCCCACGCACTCATCGGTTAGGGCTGCTCC